>NC_135699.1:16722794-16781526 GCF_964276395.1 Gasterosteus aculeatus
CCCACAGAGCTCCACGTGTTGGCACGCGCACGGGCTGACGGGGCTTCTCTGCTCAACGTGCAGCCGCTTCACGAATGCATCGCTGTGTAGCGGCGGTGAAACAGCGTTTGGGGTCTTGCAGGCCGGGTACTGCTTAAAGGATAGCGGTGATGAAGACACTGCGTGAGTAAAACGGCGATTGCAACGCAGAAGATCCGTTTGTACGGAGCACAGCATGGATGGAAGGAGGGCGCAGCGCGTCCGTGGCCGACGGATGCAACCGATGGACGAAGAGGAGCCCGCCCCCACCCGTCCGTGAGCTGAGCGGGACGCACAGGGACGTCCTTTCGGGACTGTCTTCCGCGTCAAAACTACAAAGCCAAAGTACAGAGGGGTGAAGCGTTGCTGTCGACGCCGCCAACCACAAAGCATTTGACACTTAAAGATCCCTGCTTGGACAGAGAGGAAACCTGGGGGACGGGGAGGAGGGAGGGGGGGGAGGGAGGGTGTGATAACGTCTGCAACAGCTGCGGTTACCACGACAACAACAAAGGCACTGGGCAAAAAGAGCTCCAGTAACGGAGGATCAATTTAACTTCACACGATGGGATTTAAATACGTAACAACCAGTGAATTCATGTATCATTATGGAGAAGTTGGTGCTCTGGTTTTATGATGCACAGATTGATAATTTGTGGAAAAACTGGTCGACATACTTTTCCTCACTTGCTCACAAGTGTGAATCTGAAATGATGTAACTGCTGTTATATAATTATTAATTACAAGGTCACGCAGACGTGCAGATAACACCACCATGTTGTGAAAAGGGAGTTTCTTTGCTCTGAAAGCGGCGTGCCGACTCTTCCTCAAAGCCTGGAGGTCTTTGCCCTCGTAAACCGGGGGGGGGGGGCGTCCTGCTTGTGTCATTCTGACAGGAAACAGGGGGGAAATGTCACAAACGTTCACGTGTGCAACGGCCACACCGCGACACGGACACTGACAGACGGCCACATTCCGCCTTGCACTTATGTTCCGGACTGACAGAAGCACACACAATACGTGTACCTGTACAAAAGCCCATACGGCATTACCCAACACACACACACACGCACGCACAAGCATATCACGACGTCGCCAGAGGGAAGCGTCAACAAATGGCTCCTCAGAACAACGAGCCTTCTGAAATGCCACAAGTTGCGCGCGGCTTCGACGAAGGCGGGAGGCAGCAGGAGAGCGGCGAGAAGCAAAAGAAAGCGGCAGAGAAGCAGGAGGAAGACGTAGTTACCGCCACGCGAAGACACCTGCTTTGATTCCAGATGCAAGCGAGAGCTGAATTGAATGCTGTGGGGGGGGGGGGGGGTTTAGGGGGGCAAACGGAGTCGATGGCAGTGCAATGGATTAGGAAGACGAGGTGTGTCCTAGAGACTGAGAGACAAGCGAAGACAAGTTTCGTCCATCTGAAAGCTGGTGACCGTGACACCCAGAAGCATCCTAGTGGCTTTTCAGATGTATCACCGCCCCCCCCAACCCGGCCGAATGCATCCAGTGCCGACGCCGCCGCCGATGTGCACAAGCAGATTTGATGTAATACAAACATTAATCTGCAGAATAAGCTTCCATCAGCCACCATGTTCAGTCAACAGGAAAAATAGTCCCAAACAGTGTACAGCGGCATTGGAGTTTAGCATGTAATTACCTCAGCAGCCTCCACAAAGCTGCCTGTCTCAGCAGCACTGCATAACCCCCCCCCCGAACACACAAACACACACACACACACACACACACACACACACACACATCCCCCCCCTGAGCTTCATACTGCTTCCTCAATGCATGTTGCATTCAATTGTCCTGCTGTGGATAATCCATCTCTCGTTCTCTGCTGCTTGCTTCATTTTACCCACAACACGGGATACATCCGTCATCTACATATTGCCGTGCACAGCCCGAATCTCACACACACACAAACACACAAACACACACACAAACACAAACAAATAAAATGGCCTGAGAAGCCACAAGAGACGGTCATGGACCCCCTTTCCAAATTGCTGCTGGGAATGTGGACGGAGGACATCATATGCTGTGTCTCCTTCCTAAAATGCGGAGCCTGCTTCCCTAATGTTGCTGTTCAAATAACTATAATTTACTCATAGGTACTTTTATATTGTTGCATGGGCTTTGGGTATCAGCGGATGACTTGGTATCGATCGGACCCCGGTGTGTAATTAATAAGCTGCACGCCTCACTGCATAGAAGAGACCGGGTTGTTATTTTATGTGAGGCATCATGGCTTCACTTTAGCATTGCTTTGCAAATACAAATATACAAGATTGTGATGTATATTAAGAAAAGGTATTCGATGAGCTCATTAGTCCAAAATGACTTTGATGCCTCGATTACCCCCGACCCCCCTGCCCTCACAGACCAAACCGCTCCGTAATTAGGCCCCGGACTTCTTCACTCAACGAGGCCCAGATTACACATTCAGATGACAAAATGGAATATTTGCAGTTTGTATTAAACGGTTGGAAGTCTTATAACAATATTGGGGTGTCCAAATATCCAATCATGACCAAAGGGCATGTCTCAGACGACAGCTGGAGCTGTCATGTTGACATTTATGGCGCGTTGACATCGTCTCATGCATCGAGTAACATGCCAGAAAACATTTCCGTTGTCTTTGAGCAGCTCAGTTGTCAGAATGGTTGTTTTAAATGCGACTACGTTTGCTTGGCTCAAGTTAGTGAAATAAGTTGCACAAAACAAAATGTTCTTCTGTTTATTCAAAAACGTGACCCCCCCCTCGATGCCACTCAAAGCCAAGATAATCTTGGAAACAGTCCCTCCCAGGCACATTATTTACTCCTCTGTCAGCGATGTTAGTTTAACACCAGCTATTACAGGGAAGGACATTTTCAAAACATTTTTTGACCCAATATTTATTTACACTATTTTGAAAACATTTTCGATTTAATTTTTTTTGTACTTTTCTTTTCAAAACATTTTTGATTTAATTTTTTTTAACTTTTTTCACTCAATATTTTTTTCTTATTCTTTTCCAAAACATTTTTTGACCTAATATTTTTACTTTTTTCCTCAAAACATTTTTAGACCCAAAATTTATTCCATTTTTTTTTCAAAACCTTTTTTAGACCCAAAATTTATTCCATTTTTTTTTCAAAACATTTTTTGATTTATTATTTATTTAACTTTTTTTTCAAAACATTTTTTGACCAATTTTTGTGAAAACATTTTTGTGAAAGCATTTTTCGACCTGACATATTCTCCTTTTGGTTTGTAATATGTTTGAATAATTCACAGGATGTCACGCCGATACAGCTGAAACATCTGGTTTAAAAGATAAAAAGTCGAGTAGGTCACAGCTGGCTGATGCCACGCTATCAATAGCCAGGCAGCGTTTTAATGGCAGGGATGTGGAAGCATGTGTAAATCTCCATAGTTCCGCCGTTACACAGTACAAGATCCTTTTGACAAGATACAATTCATGTTCATCAGTTCCCTTCCTAATATCCACAGCTCCAATAATGTATATTAATTGAAGCTTTTGAACTAATATGTAAATATTCATGGTATTTCTATTATTTCCTGCTACAGCTGCTGTGTTTGTTGTTGGGAAGCTTTTGTTCTCTCCAGCCACACACCAGTGTTAGTAAAGTTCTGTTTCCACACAGTTTCGTGCTGAGAAGCAGCAGTGACTCCCTCTGAAAGGACTCCTAAAAGTAACGCACGTTTCACCGGCACTCAGTCGCTATGTTAAAGTGAGAGCACCAGTGTGGAATTCTGACCTTTAAAGTTTCTTATTCGCTCACTGAAAAACCACCAAAGAACTGAGTCATCCAACATTAAGATGTGTGTGTTTGTGTGTGTGTGTGTGTGTGTGTGATGTAATTGCCAACGACACATTAAGCTGTAGGGAACCAGCAGAGTCATGATGTGCAACCTCATACGGTACGGAGGTGATGTGACAGATCTCAGTGCACGCACACCACACACGCACACTTGACACAGTCGCACGCGCACACAGATGCATGGACGGTGCAATGTGTCACACGACTGTCAAATCACCCTGCTTAGATGTGCATCTCCTGCACTGATGTGCCACTGAGTAACACTCTATATTTAGACCCTGTTGATTCTTTTGCGTTGAGCCGGCGATGTTGGCGGACAAAGTTGGAACAGATCATTTCATTTAATTCAGCTACTGACTGTCAGTTATTCCTTTGATGGCTGCCAGCGGGTGGGGGGCGGGGCTTAGTGTCACTTTACTGTCCGTATCAGCGTTTGCCTCTGAGTCGTGAGGGCGCCTGTTGGCGGCTACTTATCGCTTCATGTATCATACAGGAGGCAATAATTAAGCCGTTGGAAATTGAAATCACGCTTGCTCTTTCTCTCCATCACACACACACACACACACACACACACACACACACAGATAATTGTGTAACATTGCCTGTGAGTCTTTCAAAGGGGGGGGGGTTGTGTTTTTCCGCTTTGACTTCAAGTTGTTTAAGCACCTATTTTCCTCCTGCTGTCTTAATATTTTTCTGTCCGTGCTCAGTTTCAAATTCTAATGGATGCAATGTCCATTTTTTCTTTTGCGGCACCCTCAGTGCATCTTCTGCTGTGATTTTGCGCTGCGTTTCCCCCACGGATCACCTGTCAATCAAATGGCGTGGGAGGTATAGCGACAAACACACCACTTCCTATTGCAGAGAACGTAGTAACTTGACCTTTTATTCATTTATAAAATAATGTATTGTCATTTGTTGAAAGGTACAGTAAAATAACGTAATAATACAATAAAGTCACATTTTAAAATAAACCAGACACTGATGAAATCAAATAATGAAAACCAGTGGTCTGCAATGCGCGTTTCTACATAACCTGCACGGATGTGAATTATTTCCTCTCTGTCGTCCTGCAACCGTTCTGCTTTCCCACCGCACACGAGCCATCTGTTTCCTTCCCTGGGTGCACACAGCTCCCTGGCCGAGAACATAAATCTGAGAAGTGGGTCAAGAACATACCGTTTCATGGAAAAATGAAGATAACGCGTGAATAAAGAATGTCCAGAAACTGTAGTTTTATACCTGGCGTTATGCACACAGACGTAGGCTGTGTTTATCTGCTGATGTCAGCATTTACAAAGGGGCCCCACGTTCATCGGAACATCGTAGCTGCGTCGGGACGAAGCATCGGTTCACGTTTTTTTTTTTTACTGTTTCGATCGGGTCTGTTGAAGAGAAGCGCCACGGTTTGTTTCAGGGGAAGAGCGAGCTGCCGCCTCATGCCCGGCGCCCTCTGTACCTTCATCTGACTCGCTCCCACCTCCGCCCCCCCCAAGCCGCCCCTCGCCGAGCCCCAACGATGGCCCTGATTACCGCCCGCTCTCATCAGCCCCCCAGTGTCCGTGGGTCACTTAGCGGCGTCTCCCCCCTCTGTTCCACTCAGCCTTCCCGCAGAGGGTGAACGGCGTGCTGCTGGTGTTCGCCTGAGCCCAAACAGCACACCGAGAAACAGGCACAAAGAAACTTCCGCCCGGCCCACAAAGACACTTTAGAGAAAGGTCAGCTTTCGTTTCTTTCAAAACAGTCTGACCTTTCAGTGGCTGCAGCTGCATGTCTGCGCCTTACTTTGGATTTGTTTTAAAGGGATAAAATATGGATGATATGCTTGGTATTGTGTTAGCAGAGGATGACTCAGACGGTACCACTGTGTGTGTGTGTGTGTGTGTGTGTGTCCTCGTCAAGGTCTGAGCAGGCTTTGCATAGAAACGGCTGAGGCAGTTTTTGAAAAGGGAACAAGAGCGACAACAAGCAAGTAGAAGAAACAACAAACGATATGTGAAAGAGCCATGTGCAGAACGTCTTAAGTAAGGACTAAACTGGAGCTGTTGGCTTGTTCAAAGCCATTTGCTATCTGCCATTAACGTCGTCTCGCGCAGGGACATGCATCTACGCCTCTATTTAAATGTCCAGTTGGTCCGTGATGATTCACCGTGGTTCAATAGACAGAAAGTGAAAGCGAGAAAAGAGGAATATGTTTGTCTCAGTTTTCAGCAATCGCACTCCTGCAAGATCGATGCCGTCTCTGAGGAGCAGCGACAAGTAGATTCAATTATTTTTATCTCTATCATTTTCCTCTCTATTAGACACACACACACACACACACACACAGACAGACTGAGCCTTTCTCTATCAGACTTGACAAACAAACAATCACCAGCTGAGCGAAAGCGATCCGAGCTTGTGCAGCTCTGTTCTCTGCTTCTCATAACAGACACACACAGCACACATAATAATAATAATACTACTGTGTAGCTCCCGGGTCGCTCCGATTGGCCCTACCAACGTATTATACTTGACTGGCGCATTTGTCTCACTTCCATGAGGCGTTAATTCACATGCGCGCCGCGTTTCTAGGTTTGGCTTTAGGTTGATGGTGGTTGTTGCTTCGCCGTCTTGCACTCAGAAGGGTACTGACCCTCAGACAGTGTAAACCAGACTGCTGTTGTGGGGAAAACAGATTGTGAAATGGATAGAAGCTGAAGTCCAAGGCTGGTTTTTGAACGCTTTGGCCTAAAGGCGCTCAGCCAGAAGCGTTTATGCTGTGATGAGCGAGCTGCTGGTGTGTTGGCTTTGCAGAGGTTAAAGGGTAAAAGCAAGACAACGTTTCAGGTGTATCCGTATGTTTTGTCCTGAAACAAGCTACAGGATGAGCTGAAACTTTTACCTGCTGAGAAGATGAATACCCTCCGTGCCGCTCCTGCAGCTAAACACGATGATTAAGGCTTTAAAAGCTCAATAACCCTAAATTGTGCGTGCGCAGTAATACAAACTATGGAGGACAAAAAATGACTTAAGTATAAATAAACAAATGCATGAATAAATGTATAAATAAATCTATGCTTAAATAAAAGAATAAGGAATAAAGGAATAAATACAGAAATGTATAAATATAAGTTGATACCTAAACAGAACATAATTTTAAAAATCTATTTCTACATGTCTGTATTTCTTACATTCTTTCATTTATTTATTCCAACAAGTATTTCCCCTTTTAAATATTCTGTAATTATTTCAGCATTTATTTCAGCATCTATTTATTTATCTGTACATGTATTTATTTATTCAAGCATTTATATATTTATTTAAGCATTTATTTATTTATCCCTGTATTTATTTAAACATTTCATTATTTATAGTGTGTATAGTGTGTAGTGTGTATAATTAAGTGATTTGTTGCCCTCCGAAACAAACTTGTGGGTGAATGTATTTTAGTTTGTAAGCAAGAGCGTGGCTTGGAATCTTTGTGGATGCACAATCAAGTCTATTGATCAGCCCCAATCGCCTGCTGGTGAAGGTCAGTGAAGCACCGTTTGAATGGAACACGGCTTTTATGCCGGAAAAAAGTGACATTCAGTGAAGTCCTTCGTCAGCTTAATACTAATTGCAAAGTCAATAAGAGACCTTTCATCATGTCTCCAAATGGGCTGGATGTGACCTGTAGCTGAAGTTACCAGCACCTGTTTGTCTCCGTATGGGGACACATGAACTCACGCAGAGCGGCGCAACAAGGGGACCGTCTCTCAAACATTCATCAGGCCGCGTCAGCACGACATCCCCCGTCCAGGCAACTTGTTCCTGCCGTCGCGGCCGTGGATGTGCTGAGCAGGCAGACGCACCCGCGCTGTCACATGATAAAACACATGCAAGGGAAGAGTGATTGATGGAGAGAGAGAGCGGGAGGCAGAGAGGGAGGCTGCAGGGAGGGCGAGAGAAGAGGAGAGGTTGAGGGGGAGGAATGAGTTTGGCCGTGACATAAGAGCCTTTCAGGGTTAGCTATCTCCCAAAGCACCTGGTCAGGAGCGAGAGAAGAGAGGGAGGGAGGGAGATGTGAGGGAGGGAGGGGGGGGAAGGTGCACCAATGAATGACCTTTAAAAACTGCTGCCCTTCATCCGAAGTTTACATGGAGCTGAAAAAAAGTAGCTGAGAGACATAAAGAATATTTTTTTTCTTTTTGATTTCAGGCATTTACATTTAAAAAGGCGATTAAAACCAGTTCTTAATACTTCCTCTGTCCCTTAAATACATAATAATGTTTAACATATTATAACAATAACAGCGTTATTCTTTTGTTTCAGTTTTACTTTATTTAATTTAATTTAATGATTTAATATTTCTATCTTATTATATTGTATATAATGTGTATCTTTTTATTCTATTTTCTTCCCTTTACATGCTGCTGTGATACCAAAATGTCCCTCTTGAGGGATCAATAAAGTATCTATCTATCTATATACATGAAGCAAGTTATGCTATAAATATGCTGCATGAATGTGATGTAGTATAAAACACATTGGAAAGAAGTGATGCCCAAATGAGTGACATCACCAATGAAAAAAGTCGATGAGGTAAATTCCAGACGTGTTTTCCAGAGTCACCGTGTTGTGATTAAAGCATTAAACTGTTGTTTGAATCAGATGAAACTTTGCAGTGAAATGAGGAACTCTGACTATCTTCAAAATTCCACGAGGCGCAGCTTCAAAACGGTGAAGTCCTGCAGAAGAGTTCTGTCGGGTCGACCAGTCGGAGGTAATCCTGCGCGGCTGGTGAAAGTGAACCGCTCTTTGACCATGCAAACTCCCAGGTGGAAAACACGAAAAGATAAAGAATAATGAAAAGAAGCAACAGGCAGCTAAAGTGTGTGTGTGTGTGTGTGTCTGTGGCTAAAGAGATTAAGCGAAGGCGCAGCGTGGAAAGAGCAAAAAGCAGTGATGGGAGGGAGAAGGTTAGGAAGCTATTTGACAACTCAAGGTCCGGTTATCTCCTGAGACAGCCGGTAAAGAAGCAGACAGGAAGGGAAGCTGACAGCACACAGGCCGCCGTATGCTGGAAGAAGATGCAATAAGTGATCTGTGTTAACTGTGCCGTCACCACACAGTCACGAAACAGCTTGTTTCCAATAGCAAAAGCACGCTTTTAGCGTGTGATATAATTAAAAACGTGATTAACGTAAGTATCTAATCAAGCTTCCCCGTCGTAGCTATTTCTTAAAATACATTTTCAAATATCGGTAAAGACGATTATAATGAACGGTGGTCCACTGCAGAAGGTCTTCTGTCCTCATGCTTCACACAGGGAGACCCGGACAGAATGAAGTGGAATCAGTTCTGCAGGATGAACAGTTTTGGGACCGTTTGCTGTTGAGGCTTCTCTTCTTCGCGAAGCAGCTCGTGGAATCAGGGCGTGTTGGATAAAACGCTGCTGTTAGAATGTGAAGTAGTCGCATTGATTTCGTTCTTCCCTTTGAGAAAGTTAGAGGAGAGAAAAACTCTGAAGGTTAAAAATAGGTGAAGCTCTAAAACAGCTGGATCCTACTCGTCCCAAAACGCAACTTAATATCCAACATTTTATTGCACATTTAAAATAACGCCGTGGTGGCTGCAGATAATCGGAGACATCGTCACGGCTCCAGAGGCTGTAAGAAAGCGCTGTTAGCGCCCGGGGGGGTGGCGAGTAAACTGACCTTTATGTGCAAAAATTGGTGGAGTCTCCCGCGCTGATTCCTGAGCACACACACATACACACACACACACACACACACACACACACTCGCACAATCAGTGTCTCCGGTGCCTTTTCGTGCTCAAATATTCGTTTCCAAATTTTGCACTCTCATTGTGAGAAGAGAAAAATGATGTGATTCAACATCCAGCGTGATGGAGGGTGAAATCTGCGAAACACTAAGTGCACAGCGATCCATAATGAATCATCAGCGTACTCCGGGAGGAGGAAAAGTAAATGAGAGAAAGAGGTAGAGCGTCGAAGGAGGGAGAGGAGGGCGAGATGTGGATGGAAGGGGGGGGGGGTGAAAGCAGAGGGAGAAGCCCAGATGGAGGGGAGGGAAACGGGGGAGTTAAGGAAGGTTTGCTCTGAGGAGTGAGAAGTGCTGCGGTTGAATTAATCACGGGGGAACAAAGATTTAGACCCACACACACCGAGGAAGGACTTCATCGGGGAGACGAACAGGTGAGGCCGATGACGAGGTGATGAGAGGCGGTTTTGAAACGATGACATGAAAATCTATACGGCGCCGACGCTCGGGTGATTAACCCCCCGACCCCCCCCCCCCCCCCCCCCCGCCCCCCCCTCTGCGAGGCCGCTAATTGAATACACAACCAACACTTCCCCGCACTGCTTACACATGCTCAGTGCTTCCGGCGGACGGAGAGGAAAACCACCACGCTTGTGTTCATCTTTCATTGTGCACACATCTAAAAGACGAGAGCGCCTCCTGCAGCGATGACGGGAATCCAAAACGTTTTTCGCCGTCTTCTGCGTTCAGCCTTCCGGATCGGAAGCGAAGCCACGGCGGCGGTTAGCTCGTTTAGCTAGCAGCAGGCTAACGTCCGTCCAGGCGGCTAACGTACTTTAGCTGAAGTTCCCTGCTGCTCTCACACAGGTAACGTCAGTCCACAAATGATCTTGCTGATAATTCATGCATGACAGAAATATCACCCTTTACGACACCCGCTTTCCACGTATTATCCGCCTCTCTCTCGCCTTTCAGCCCGGTCGTGCGACACCCGACACCTCTGGTGAAATCGTCCAATCACGACAGAGTGCAGCACAGCGGCTCCATTGTGATGTTCACGATCGATGCTCTCGAGGTGAGAATCCGGTTCCGGCCGGAACAAGGAAACCGTGGGTGCCTTTATTGAACTGGTGTTCATTAAAGGCTTTCGGAGGAAATGAAACATGTCCTCGGGGTTTGCAGCGGGTCCGACTCTCCTCGCCGTCCAGGCGCCGCAGAGCGGCCTTCCGAGCGCTCGCAGAGCGTCGAGCGTTGATTCTCGGCGGGACTGTCGGCACTTGGATCATAACGTGCGTAACACATCGCTCCACAAATGCTGTCTAATTCTCCATGCATCAATATGTTCACAAGCGTGTGTGTGTCTTTTTGTGTGTTTATCGACGATCCCAGACCGTATTGATCGCCACATTGAGCAGATAATCAATAAAACATACAGAGGACACCCCAACAATTCAGAAACAGAACCTTGCTCGGTATGTTTCCTGTCCTTTGAAATCAATCTCTCGGTTCATTTTCTCACTTTCTGCAATAAATAAATGCCTCTTCATTTTGTTACCGTGCCAACGCAGCAGCGCTCTCTTCCTCCCGCACTCAAAGGATCTCTTTGATCTTTACTGTCATTTCTAAATTGTAACCTTTGCTTTTTTCCATTTTTCCATTTTGTCTTTGTTCTATAATTCTCCTACATTGTTCCACCTCATTCTCTCCTTCCTTTGTGAACAAATCCAGTAAATTGGGGCATTAATGCTACGGGGCAACTGAAAGGTGTTTCTCTCACAGTGTTCTGTTCAATACTTTTCCTTCATTTCTTTTTTGGATAATATTCAAAAATATACTACAATCTTACAAAACAACATTTCATAACCATCATTACGAGTTGTTACTTCATTTCTGTAATTGTACTCTGGGATTTTGCTTTCAATGTTGCCTTCAGCAAAGAGCCACGATTCAAGGTGTTTAGAAATCTTAAAAAGATGCACAATCCATTTAGAGCCCATTGCTCATTCCCACCGCGAACAATACAGAACCCTTCTCTTCTTTAACGTATTCATCAGTTTCTGTTCCCATTGAAAAAGAAAAGAACATTGTGTATCAACACAATCATGCCGAGAGGAGTAAAAGAAAGTGAAATGCATGTAAGCGAAGCTTCTGCCGTCCTCTTAACAAATGCCTCCCCTGTTGGATGAGAGCGACGCCGGAGTGAGATGATGAGAAACCACCATGAAGAATCAGCCAGTCGCGCTGTTTAAACCTTCTCTCATAGCCATAAGAGGCTCACAACAACAACAACAACAACAGCATACACACATATTAAAGGGCCCACTCTCTGATGCCCCTCCACACAAACAGGGTTATAATAATAAAGGATTCACTTCCACCTAAAAGGCCCATCTCCATTACACGGACCTTTGAAATTAGATTTAATAAATCACACTAACTCGGAGGAGAGGAGGGACGTTTCGTTGATTCATTCTTGGTGGCGGTTATGTTTGTGCAACTAAACCCCACTTTTGTCCAAGTCTTTAAGTACGTGATGAAAGTTACAACAACAAGCTGCTACGCCAGAGGGGAGTCTGGGTAAACGGCTGCAGGGCTTGAGGAAGACAAGAGATGATGAGGGGATGAAGGTCAAAGCAGGGGAGGGGAGGAGGGAGGAGATAAGAGGCAGAGGGGGCCGAGGGGGAACGCGATTACCGCAACACGCCCTGCAACTTAAGACCTAAGAGGAGCACGAACACACACACACACACACACACACACACAGAAGAACATGTTTCAAAATCAAGGACACAACTCAGGAGATGCTGTGAGTAAACAGGTGAGAGCGTATCGACACTGTGGACACACACACACACACACACACACACACACCTGCCCTGGGGTCTCACTCCCTGGTCAATAAATGACAATTTGACTTTAAAGATTAAGAAGATGTGTGTGTGTGTGTGTGTGTGAGAGAGAGAGAGAGAGAGCTGCTGTTGCCTCCAGCTGTCCGTCATCGGAGTCGACGAATGACGCGTGCGTGTCCATGTTTGTTTACATCGCTGGCGATGTTGTGGGGTGATGATGCTTGTTTACTGTACGTGCACGAGCTTTAATGACTCACTAATGACTTGCTTTTCGTGACGTGTGCTTGAGCTGGCACACGCCCTCAAGTCCTTGAATCAGTGTGTCGCTGTACATGTCTCGCTTGCGTGTTCCCGACATTGCGTTGTGTACGTGTGTGTGTGTGTGTGTGTGTGTGTGTGTGTGTGGTTGCAGGGTTGAATATGTTTTGTGTGCGAGCGATAAAGATCGAAACTTTTCCACTTGTTCTCGACAAAAGCACCTAAATCCATGCAGGGACACAACTTTTAATGCACGCACACACACACACACACACACACACACACACACACACACACACACACACATTTACGTTTGCAATCTCTATCCGTCAATACGTCCCTTATATGGAAGAAGGTAGAAAAGCTGCGGTAAGTAAATTGCTCAGGAGAGCAAACTAGTCCCTTTGGATGTGTGTGTGTGTGTGTGTATGTGCGTGTGCGTATTGTGTGCATAGGCCCCCATGCATCATGGCCGTCAGACCCACACGGACCTGTAACGTCCATCAATCTCAAACACTGACCCTCCACTGTGAAAGCGACGGCGTTTGCAGTGAGCCAATCGAAACGGGGAGTGGGCGGAGCGACGAGTGAGGCGTCCAATTGAGAGCGAGAGCACGGAATCAGGGTCATCTGAGCAACGCTGCTGCATTGGCAGGAAAGGATGGTGTAAGTGTGTGTGTGTGTGTGTGTGTGTGTGTGTGTGTGTGTGTGTGTGCGCGTGTGTGTGTGTGTCCTGCAGGCCCGGTCTATCCAATCACTCGCCATCAGTGTTTCTGTCAGTCGGCCAAGAAGAGCCGTCCACGGCGCCCCCGTCTTCATGGCTGGCCAAAGAGGGACACACACACACACACACACGCACACACACTACTCGGGTCCGATCGCACACTCATGATGCTTGAAATACCCACACGTGTTTATTGTTGTTAATATTAACCCCCCAAAGGCCACCGGTCCACAGTGTCTTCATATCACTCGCTCACTCATGTTTAACAGCCCGGGAATCAAAATGAAACTACGCGTTCAGCTGAAGGCTCAGAGACGCCGTTGTGACATGAATCAATCAGAGAGGAGACTTCGGGAGGGAAAGAAAGGAGGAAAAATAGAGCAGAACAGAGCAGGTGTTTGGGTTTTTAAGTTGTTAACGTTAACGTAGTATTTAAAATAACCAGCAAAATACTGCCGATTGTCTTCAAAAACGTCACTGTCGACAGCTTTAAATTGACTTACTGTTTGGGAGAAGAGTCGGAGATAAATGACCAAACCCTTTTAGTTGAACCGGCCCTTTAAGGCCAGCTCATTAATTAGTGCTTGATCAGAGGGAGCCGGCCTGTAAAGGTCATGCAGCCCGCGCAGGCCGTGAATACAGGCGACGTGTCTCTGGCAGCGGAGACCTCGTCCGTATTCTTCTCATCCAGATGAACACATCGTGGCGGGGAGTCTCTTCCGATCTCTCCTCCCTCCTCGTTCTCTGTTTAGAGTGATTTATACTCTTTGTTTTTCCTCCGTCTCCTTTCTGTCTCTCTCTCCTTCCTCCATTAATTACGCTGATTCTCCTCTGCCGCCGTCTCTGAGACTGGATCATTATTTACCGTCCCGCTCCCTCCACCCTCCTCTTCTTCGTCTTTATTTAGAACGCAGCCTCCCCCCCCCCCGTATGCCTGTTATACTGCGGCCTATTTTACACCCGTCATATTCAACTTAAGGGTCCTATAAGCTTGGTTCCTCACCAGCCTTCATCCTTCCCCTCCCACAAACTCCCACTTGTTACTCCTCATTCCCCCTCCATCTCTCTCCTCTCTGTCTCTCGCGGTGAGAGAAAGCGTGTTTCTCCACAGTCGATGGATGTCAGAGACGATGATTCTGCGATCGGATAACAAGGCAAATCTGATGTGAGACGCCGGCGAGATGACAGAGGGGAGATAAACGAAGAGAACGGAGGGAAAAGAATGAGAGGGAGGATAATTGAGAGGGGGACGGGGGGGTTAACAGGGTTGGGGAAGGGATGCGCAAAGGATGTGAGAATGATTGCGAGGAGGAAGAACGGACGGACGGGATGATTGGCTGCGGGACGACGGAGACTTGAGCCGTCGTTTCTTACATCGTGCAGAGCTTTAAAACGCGGCATATGTGCGATTGTCCGGCGACTTTTCCTTTTACCCGATCTCCTTCCCTTTGCCTCAAAATGACGGAGGCCGTGCGCGCGTTTGTGTGTTTTTAACGGAGTCATTTAAGTAGACTATTTACAAACGGCCGTGATGATGACGGCTGCAGAGTTAGTGCTCCTCAGAATAATGCCTGAGGATGCATTCAGACACCCTAAGTGCCACCGCCATCTATCACTGTGATGGGCTCTGTGTGTGTGTGTGTGTGTGGTGTAGGTTTGCGTCCCTGGAGGAGGGTTTTAAGTTTGTGTGCAGCTCTGCGGCTGCAGAAGTCTAAACAGTGACGCGCGAAATGAAGCTTTGTAAAGATAATCGATGCGGTGATTGATGATGACTGATCTAAAATTGAATAGGGCGAGATTGGTCTTAAGGTACCTCCTCTTTCCGTTAGTTCGTCTACACATGCAGACGCCTCTGAAGTCTCCATGAAGAGCGTTTTGTGGTCCATTCACAAAAGGACGATGCAGGACGGTGCCGTATAATTAATGTAGGATTACACTTTTTAAAAAGCTCCTAAAGTGGTGAAACACAGAACGTCGTGTCAGTTTTGGAGGCACTTGGAACCGGTGATTAATCCCAAAACGATGCACAAGTAGTCTGTTCGCTAACGTCGCTTTAACCGGACGTTGAAAAGGTCCCGGTTTGACGCCGATGAGAAGAGCTGCTTCTAAGTAGATATTCTAAAAGCTCGACCGAGGTACCAGAGGGTCGGATTCTTCCCCTCCGGCTCCATCCTCGGCCCCCTGCAGTCGGGGGCTCCTCCCCCTCCGCCTGCAGCAGACTGTGGCTTCACGCCGCCGCCGCCCCCCCCCCCCTGTGTTGTAGTGCCGGGCTCGCTGGAGGGAGGATCAGTAACCCAGGATTCCTCGGGGGAAGACCGAGCTGCCGGCTCCAAAGCGACTACCGACTTTAGCTTATTCTAAAAATGTCTAAATCTAATTGCGGATTGTTAAAGCTGTTCAGTCCAGATTGTGACGCTGTGCTTTGTTCCAGTCCGTAATCACACAGAACATCCCGCATGCAGTGAGAGGTGAGGCCGCGTGTTATTGGACCAGCATTAATTAGTCCTTTACTGGGTGAATGATGGATCCACGTTCACATTCCGACAGGCACAAAGTTGGGCCCACTTCCTCTGCTCGCGCTACTCGGCAGGCGGTGGGATAATGCAGCCTGCCCACCTGCGAGGAGAAGTGAGCTGCGTTCCCCGTCAGCCATCCGGTGGGCCTCTGGTGGTCCAATTAGAGGGAGGAACCGAGCAGTGCTCATGCCACTAATCGTGTATCAAGCCATTTTGAAAACATCCCTTTTTCTTTTTGTTACTGTTTAAGTATTTTTCCTTCAGTTCCAGGAGGCAATGCAAAATCGGTGCTTGAACCAAAACCCTACCAACAAATGTTTGGTTGTTATACAGAAATACTGGGACTTTTGGCATCCTTCCCTTCTGCTGCCGTTCCCTCCTTCCTCCCATCCGTGACCCAGATTTTGCAGCAGCAGCCAACGCAGACATCTGGGCTGTTTGGCTCGCGTGCAGGAGAAGGCATGACACCTCTGTCTATGGGGGGGGAAATAAGAGAGAGCACCTGATAGGATGCAAAGGAGTGCATCTGAGGGAGTGAGAGAAAGGAGGAGTCGACGCACATGCACAGCTCCAACCAGACAGACACTGGGTTACAGCTGTTAGCTGTTAGCTATCAGAGCTAGAGGTATTACTTTGGACGATATTACTTTGGACGATATTACTTTGGACGATATTACTTTGGACGATACTACTTTGGACGATACTACTTTGAACCAGTGGCGGCTGCTGGATTCTTTTTTTGGTTTCAGTAATTATCCCAGTATGATTCAATACAAAAAAAAGAAAACACTCATTATTACTTATTCAAACAATTCAGTATGTCAATGACTATATATATATATATATAACTAAAACAATATTCAGAGTATGATATATTCATAAATAAATATCCAATATAAATATCATATAATAAATATTTTATACTAAAGGATAAATATATTACAATATAAATATATTTATATAAAATCTATTACAACATGTAGAAGTCTCTTGAAGGACACTGCACGTGGTCGCGCTGGTTATGTTGTTAAACGACCTGATGAGAGCGCGGCGAAGGGCGGCGAAGGGCGGGCCCGAGTCTCAATGTGTTTTAGGACTCTGAAACTATGTGTCGCTCATTAACTTCATCAGCGATTGGCTAACTGCTTCTTAGACCCGCCCCTTTGGGACACGACCCCGAGCCCAGCTGAGACGAGCGCAGAGGACGTGCAGGAATATGTCATAATGTTTTCCGCAGATATCTTAATTTACAAATGTTACCGGGTATATAATCCACGTTTCCAATGTAAAATGTATTTTTAATTAAAATAAACAACAAAAACTACATTTTTTCCCGTGGCTCATGGACCAGCCGCTGCTTTAGACGGTAATACGATAATGGATAATCTCACAGGGGGAAAGTGATGAACAACACTCTTCTCATCCCTCCCTGTTTCATATGCGTTATCTTCACCTTTGAGCCTCCTTGATGCATGACCTGCATGTGGGTCAAATCTGTCTCCTGCCTGCATGTATTATAAATACCCTGTTGAACCAGGTTCCAGCTGAAGCTTATCTGGAATGAGACACTGCCGAGGCGAATCCGTGCTGGCAGACAGTTCATCACTGGGTTGGAGACAGATGAAGGGTAGTAAAATACAATCCCAGCATAATTCATCTGACAGAAAGACAGATTATTGCTCTTCTCGCCAAGATCTAATTTAATGCTGATGTTTTCTCCTTGATTCGTGCCCCCCCCCCCCCCCCCCCCCCCCTTGATTCGTTTCCCTTATCCGAGATCTCCCTCTTTTACCTCCCCCCCCTCCCTCTTCGGCTCACCTTCTTGCCTCTCTTATGTTTTATCCCTTTATCCCCTCATATTTTCTTTTTAATATCTCCCTCCTCTCTCCTCTCACCTTCGTTTTAGCTCTGGACCCCGTTAATCTCCTGCCATTCATCACGACAGCCCTTTTCCTTTGGACTCCTTCTGCTGCCCTTTCGACAAACGGGTAGTTGTTGTATTTAACTTCATAACTAATTTACTGACTTATACAGTTGGAATACTGCTTTCCAAAAAATCGGCTCAAAAGTTGAATTCTGACGGCACTTTTCTGTTAAAGTTGTCGTTTCACCATTTAATCAGTAGCCTAACTGCACTCCGCCTTATCTGTTCCTCCTGTGACCCCGTCATCTTCCACGGAGCCCGAGGTCACAGATGCTGAAAAAAAAGGTCAACTCGGAGTTGATTGGAAACGTATGGTGTGTTTTTATGGTATAGCTTTGGTCACGTGACCGTTTGTGCCTGAGCGAGTGCGGCGGAGCGTGTGACGGGCAGAGATAAACGCACAGGCGGGCGCATCGCCATCTGGTCCCGTGGAAGTCGGTTAGAATAAATGCAGATGGAGCCAACGATGACCTGCAACTCGCGCCCAAAGAAAACCCGCCTGGCAGACGGAGATATTGAGAAAAGACGGCGGCAGGATTCGTTTGTCCGCTTCACTTCCTCACGGAGTCAGAAAGACGACTTCACGCGTCAGCGTATAGATGAAAGAAAAGAATGACATACTTTGGTATGGTTTTTGTTTAAAAAAAATATCTATAACAATACAGGATAGTATGTCAAAAAAGGAGGTCATGCTATATTATGACAAAGTTAAAAAAAAAATCAAAAGTATAGTGCTTTTAGTATATTTTGTGAAATATTTTTTAAAAAGTAATTATATTGGCATAGTAAGTCAAAAACACGTAAAAATAAATGTCATGCTATATTTAAAAAAAGTACAGTACTGTATGTCCAATAGTAAGGAAATATACTGTAAATGAAGTTGAAAAAAACACATGGTATATTATATTATAGTATAGTATTTCAGTACAGTTTGAAAAAGCAATTGTGATTAATGTAAAAAATGTACAGTATAATATCTGATGAATGTTTATATGAAAATAAGAAATATAAATGTGTATTAAGTTATATAAACATGAGTGAGTGAACTGTTTTTACGGGATAACTGATGGAAACGTCAACAGTTAAAACAACATGAAGGAAAAAGTGTCTCCCTGATTAACATCTGTCTCCCAATCAAACACGAGAGGACGTCCCGTGGACGAGGAGCCTCGTGTGACTCCGAACACGAAAAGAGGACGGGAGGACGCGAAGGAGGGGAAACACAACCCCCCAAAAGACGTCATACACACAATCACACACACACGCGCGCACGCGCACGGGGTGCACAAAGGCGCCGACGCCGAGGGCGAATACCCAGCGCGCCAAACGCCGGCGTTTTCTGCCTCCACAGCAAATGTGCGTCTGCGGATAAAAGATTGAGCCGAGCAGCCAAAGCGTTGGCTAAGTGACAGCGACAGAGTGTGTGTGTGTGTGTGTGTGTGTGTGTGTGTGTGCGCGTCCCTCAAGTGCCACAAGCTCTTCTCAGACCGAGGGAGGAGGCCGCGAGGAGGCGAGGAGAGGAGGCCAGGTGAAGTAAGGTCGCAGCCTGTGAGTGCCGGATGTTTGAGGGTTGGTTGTTTCCTATCGGACACACAAACAAAGGCCCCCGAGAGTGTGTGTGTGTGTGTGTGTGTTCCTCTGTGGCGTTATCGACGCCGACATGCCGTTAGCCGCGGGCTACGTGCTCCTACGTTAAAGGCAGATCCCAACGCCAACAAACACGAGCGCACACAGCCGACGTTAAACACGTCTGTCCCGAGGGTCGAGGCCGAAGGCGCCGACGCCGGCGGGCTGCACACGCCGTTCACTGCCAGCTGTTTGCAGCGGTTCTGAGCAAGTTCTGTTGTGAGCTCGGTCTGATATGTGAGCACGTTGTTTTCGTCGTGGCGCAGCAGGGGGGGGGTCGAAAAACGGGGGGAAACGCGAGGTTGGTGGTTCAAGTCCCGGCTGCCACATGTTTCAAGTCGAAGTGTCCCTGAGCAAGACACCCAACCCCTAATTGCTCCCCGGGCATAAATGTGAGAAAGCCACAGGTTTAAAAGTGTAATGAAAGTCGCTTTGGATAAAAGCGTCGGCTAAATGACATGTGATGTAATTCTTCTTGTACAGACAGTGGGCAGTGTTTTACTGCAGGAAGGTACTACGAAGGTACTTATCTGTTTATATTGTTAATTCTTGCCTGTTTATTCCTGTCTTATATCACTTATTATATTACTTTATTCTTATATTGCATCAATGCACACGGTCAAATCCCTCGATGTGTAACACACGTGGCAATTTCACTGCCATTAGAGCCATAAACCGCTGAGAGGACCCGACAACCTCATTCACAACTGGTCTGCACTTTAGCTTGTTAGGACTTCACTTACTGTTACTGTACTGTTAATTTATGTTGCACACAATTAATTTAATTTAATTTTTTCTTTTACAACCTGCTCAGTTTTGCACTTTTCCCCTTACCTCATTTCTGCCTTTTCCGTACCTCATTTTTATTTCTATTTCATGTACATTCATGTCAATATTGTATTTTTATTTGCATTTTTTATTTAAAATTGTCCGGCTTTCCAGAAAAGGCCAAACACAAGAATTTAAATACACAGGAGCGTCTTTGAAGAAGTGGCTCCTGATTCTGATTCTGAAGAACACGCATGAGTGGGACACCGTCTTCGTCCCATGTGTCCCACGTTTGTCCAGCCGACGTGGAGCGACGGGTCGACCCGCGGGGAGGCAGCAGACGGGCCGGTGGTCCCGGGTCACGATGGCGTGACAGACCTCCCCCTCACACTCGGTCGGGACGACATGCTTAACGTAGGAGTGTTAAGTAGTCCGGAACGTCACCCGCCTGTGATGAAACCTCGATTGCATAACGGGGTGTGAAAATGAAGAAGAAACGGGGACAGCGAGCAGAAATAGACGACCGCAGAAGGTTCCAGAGGGACGAGGCGAGCGGGCGTGGGGGGGGGGGGGGACACATCAGCGTTTTTCTCCTCGGTGACTCGCCTCTTTACTTTTCACCTTTCGCCTCCACCGTCGCTGCCACGTCTGCAGGTTGGAAGGAGGAAGGAGATCCCAGAGTCCCTCATCTCCTCCCATGCCGGTGTGTTTTCTCTGTGAGAAGGACTTTTTTTCCCTGCTCACTGACTTGTGAATGCGAAAATAGTTTTTCACAACTTTCATTTCAAGGTTTAAAAGGATAATAATACGAGGGCTTTATTAGTTCCAACTGTCCTTCCGGCTGCGCCTGCTAATGGACAATTTGGAGATACCGTAAAAGATGATAAAAGTGATGAAGCTGCAGATTAAAGAAGTCATTTTCTCCCCAAGAAGCAATTTACTCGTATTAAGTCCTGTACAGAAGGAGGAAAAGAGGGAATCTGCGAGGAAATTCCTTCCTCCACTGCTGCTGGAATCAGATGTTTCATCATGTTGCTGCTCATAAAAGCGGCGGCCGTGCTTCCATCGCTCCTTAATCACGTGTATATCATCTATTATATTATTATTAGTAGTATATTATCCATACTAACGTTATACTCCAGAGCCGCGCAGGAAGACTCAAAGCAGGACATAAGATGCCGCTTGCTTTCCTCTCCGTATCCTTTTCTCTCTCCCTGCGTCAGATGGGATTCATGTACCTGATCTATTTAGGAGAGCGAGGCAGCAGTGGAGACTAAGGCACTGCGACACATCCTGCAGGCGGGGGCCCCGTTTAAAAAAAAAACAAAGGAAACAACGGATGCACACAAACACACGCGTGTGTTCGTGCACATTTTCAGAGTTTTGTAGATATTGTGTGTGGCATAACTGGTTCATCCTATCATACGATCTCTGATGCAGCATCTGCAAGAGGTAAATGGAATAAAGAGCAGTTTTAATCAAGTTCTAATCATCTTTGATGCTTTCAGGAGCTTACGGGACGGATTCTATTCATTTTAATGACATAATACTTGGCTCGATGATGGAATCTGTTGTTGTGAGGAGAACATTGTGAGAATGTTTCCTCTGGACGTGATGAAGATCCGGGGGGGGGGGGGGGGGGGGCTGGTTTAGATTTAGTGCAGCGGAAGAAACTGTTTCAAGTCACGAGTCAACGGAAATTAAGTTTAAGGCAAAACGAGCGTCCAACATTCTCAGCTGATGCTTCCTGTTGTTGTTACTCATCACTCGTCACCAGCGGCTACCTGGAGAGAATCCACCTGTATGCAGCTGTATGCACATGTTTGCAGCTGTATGCACATGTTTGCAGCTGTTTGCAGCTGTATGCAGCTGTCTTATTAACTTACTGCGTTGAGGGCAGAGAGAGACTGGTGGAATCACTGAGACTCAGCTGCACCCAGACGGCTGTTATCTATAACATCACAGAAAGATAAGGACTAAAGCAAAAGAACGGAGGGGAGATGAAAGGAAGGGTGCGTGTACTTGTGCGTGTGTCTGTGTGTGTGTATGTGTGTGTGTGTCTGTTTGTGTATCAGCCAGCAGGCAAAAGATCTGAACGGTTGTCCCAGATACCCAAATAAGTCTGCTCACATAATTCTACTTCACAATTGCTTAAGTCAGCAGCGATGAGATACACAGTCACACGAGCGCACACTCACACGCACGCACACACACACACACTCATATGCGCATGCACACACCCTTGTAGATGATTCTCTCAGCTTTATCATCTGCCACTCTCATGTTGCCTGCTTCATCTGCCTGTGTATCACTGGCTGTAATGTGGTTAGTTGAGACCGATTGCTACAGTCAAACCACCTCACACACACACACACACACACACACACACACAGACGCACACAGACACAGATGGAGAGCAGAGACACTTAAATCTCTCTCAACCTATTCACACATTATGAAGTGAAAGATTATGATAGACCCGTGGCGTATGCTTCCCCGAGCACTTGATGATTTACATTGTCTGCTGTTGCTCTATATTTGTGTTGTTGGCGCGCGCGTGTGCGTCTCGTGCGTCGGTGTGCGTGCGTGCTGGCATGTGGCGTCCCGTGGAGGCAGACTGATCTACAGCAGGCGTTCTCTGATTGTGTTATTTAAGACCTTTCCTTCTCTGAGTGTAAACATTTTCACCCACACACACACACACACACACACACACACAGACACACACAGGCACAGCCAATTAACACCTCAGTCTCCCCGTGCTATGCCGCAATCAAGCTGGATATTTTTAATCAAACATGAGTGCACACATATCTGCACACCTGCACTGCACCATTCGCTTCCCCCATGACACACACACACAGACACACACACACACACACACACTTAGCTTCAGTGATATGAAATCATGCGGACTACAAGTGTAGAAACAAGTGATTAAGCTGTTTGTGATTAGCCTGAATCACAATTAGCCTCTAGCGTGCTCGTTTATCACCACTGGGGGGGGGGCGAGGAGGACGAGGAGCGCACGTGGAACTGCGGGGGGACGAGGTTTTTTTAGGAGCGCGTGAACTCAAAGGCCGCGGCGATCAACAACCCGCACACAACAACGGACACACAACAGCCCGGCGCCGCCCCTCCTCCCTCCAAAACCCCGGGAAAAACTTTCCTTCCGTTCAACGTGTTCCGGGAGCAGCTGCACTGCGCCTTTTCCGAACGCACGCAAACACGCGCAAACGCAGATGCTCGCCTACGCGGGGCGGCTGTTGCGTGTTTTGTTGCTCGCGCCCGCCGCCGGCTCTTTGCTCCCTCCGTTCCCTTCATCCCCAGCCGGGGGAGGACGGGGAAAGAAAATGTCGAGCAGAAGCGAATCCGGCGGAGGATCGTTGCACCTCGTGCCGGGCGAACGTCTTGAGTCGGGGGTCGCTGTGTTGAACAGACAGATGTGTTGAACAGACAGATGTGTTGAACAGACAGATGTGTTGAACAGACAGATGTGTCTCCAAGGTTACGCAAGTATTTGACCAGTGGATTCATCGCTGACGGAGAAAACAACCCTTCTGAAGTCTGGGGCCGTCACAAAAAAAGCAGCATTCCCAAACCTGCAGACTCACCGAGTGCAAAGGACGACGCCCCCTCCCGCCCCCGTCCTCTGTAAGTACTAAAGCGCCGTACGAGGGAACGCCGCCTGACGCCGCGCGAGGCCTCGATCGGCGCTGATGACTTTTACTAATTACTGAACAAACACAGCCAGCTCCGCCTTTTAAAAGGCCAATCGGAGGGCGAGAGAAGCGCGGCGTTCCCCGGGCTGGCGTTCCCCGGGCTGGCGTTCCCCGGGCTGGCGTTCCCCGGGCTGGCGTTCCAGACGCCGCCTCACGATCGCAGCGCGACGCCCCGGCTATTGGTTTGATGCCGTGCCGTTTGTTCTGTCGACCGAGCGTGTTGCTTCTCAGAACGTATCAAGGAGGACGATCCCTTAAAAGTAAGTTTGTTCAACCATGTGCTGTGGAAACGCTTCGCTTCGATGACATCGCGTCGCAGAACGTCAAGAGTGTGTAGGCTTTGTGCGTTTATGGAAAAGAACAAAACCACGGCTTCGTTACACACATTTTGGCTTCAGTCGATACCTTCTAACCTGTTGGGAAGAGTCGAAAACGGAACTGAGAGTGGGAGGGTTCCTCAATTCAAACACACGCACACACACAAACACACACACACACACACAAACACACACACACACACACACACACACACACACACACACACACACCATCTTCATAAAGAGACAAATCACTAGCTAAGCTTTTTGTTGCCTTCCTGATCAAGATTTCCCTGGAGGTGAATGAGTCTCAGCATTATTTGAAACCAGACAAACCAGCCACAATCTCACACACACACAGACACACACAAAGACGCACACAGGCACGCACGCGCGCGCACACGCGTACCAACAAAATGTTTTGTGCCATTGGAACCAAAGACCCAATTAACTTTATTACTGACATTAAAGCTGGAGACAGTGGGAAGACAGATTACATAACTGCTACACACACACACACACACACACACACACACACACAAACACACAACATCTTAAGTTGTCATGCAGTTAGACAGCAGTGCAACATTTTCAATTTGATGACTCACCCACACACGCACACACACACATGCACATCCAGACAAGGACTCACACACACACACACACACACACACACACACACACATAATTATAAATGTATGTAGACTTTAAATTGTCTTTCTTACGTCCCACGTTTCACTTGTCCACTTTTCCCTCCCATCGGTCCTCCCCTTCTCCTCCTCTCTAGTACGAAAGCCTTGTCCCCCTCCTTCCTTATCCACCCCCCGCCACCATCCTCCTCCCTCCTTTCTGCCTCCCTTCCTCCCACAGTCGTCAAACACCTGCCATCAAAGCACAAATCCATTAACCTCAATAACGGCAAACGTTTGATCCCAGCATGCATTTCTCTCCTGCGTCGGCCGTCCTCACCTCCTCACAATGAATCAATGTCTGTGTGCCGAAACAAAAGGCAGCGTCTGCTAGTCCGGGGGTTGAAACCCGGGACCGGAGAGGCAGCAGAGGGGTCCAAAGTGTCAACGCGTTACTCTCTCAGCCCTCACTGGGAATATTTTGTCCCCATCGTAAATACTGGAATCAAATCAGGAAGAAATAGTCAATGACGGACATGTGAGTCAATGCAATGCATAGGATTCAATGCAATGAGTGGACATCTGCAATGCAGACACACACACACACACACACACACACACACACACACACAAAGAGGATCCTCTGCAGCACTCCGTTTGAGCCCCACTGTTGTTGATTCTGTGCGATCAGATGAACGCCCCCCCCCCCCCCCCCCCCCCCCCCCATTTCAATTACTCTCCCCCCTCCGGCTATCTCTCTCAGGCTGTCTCTCACACGGAGACACGTCCCCCCGGCCCCCCCGTCGGAACATCTAGCGAGGTGAACGCGCCCGTCACAAGGTGGCTCGTCCTTAAACGGGACCGATCAGCGAGAAATGATGAGGAGTCAGAGCCGAGGGGGGACGGGGGTGATTGACTGGGTAGGGGGGACGGGGGGGAGGACGGGGGTGATTGACTGGGTAGGGGGGACGGGGGGGAGGACGGGGGTGATTGACTGGGTAGAAGTAATTAGATGGGACAGAGATCAAGCTTTCACAGCTCTGCTATGCAGCCGTTCAGCGTACAGCTGTGATCTACAGAAGTCGTTTAAACATTCACCGGGTTCCATCGAAGTCGGTGTTGGTTCAACGTTTGATACGGACGTTTTGATAAAAAATAAAATAAAATAAAAACTTCAAGCAAATGGAAAAGTGACAGAGAAAGTTGAAGATAAAGGGAGCTGAAATAAGAAAAGTTATAAGTGAAGTGATGTTTACAGAGAAAGGTGGTGCATGGAGGGGAGATGGAACGGCTGTGTGGAGGGAAATGTCCAAAATGTCCTTGATGGTCTGCACACACACACACACACACACACACACACACACACACACACACACACACACACACACACAGGGTCAGTACTCAACAGTTATTATGATTGTGAAATCCCAGCTGTGGCCGATGAAGCAGGGGAGGTAAGACAGGCTGCTTTGGGGTATAAGGTCTAAAGAAAGCATCCGCGTGAGGAGGCGAAGCGGCGCCGCTGACGTGTCAGCAGGAAACACACAGCATTCGATGGCGCCCACGCAGGAGGCAGTTCGCCCGCTGGGGGGGTCGAGCCCAAAACGCGTCGTCACGGCATGTTTCTATCGGCCGGACGCTGCACCTCGGCCTTTTTGTGGTGACTTGAGTTGCAGATCATGACATGAATAAGAATAACAAACGTAATCAGTTTAACCAAATTATAACCCACGCATTGGTGCCTTAGAAATAAACGATACAACGAGACATTGGCAGCATTTCATTCATGTTTTAAGATTCAGAATTGACCAATATTACCTTTATACTGCTCTTATATTGCTTATAAATCAGTATTTTAATGTATGTTGATCTATGTAGTGGTAAAAATAATACCAATATTACCTTTCATCGAGTTCTACGTATGTTTCCCACCAAAGGCTGTGTGGACTTAATACATCGTATTATTCAAATCCATTATGCGAACAGAATATGCGGTGCGGCAGAATTTTATTACATTTACCAATTGAATGTAGTTTAATTTCCTGTGGAAAAAAAACCTCATCTGCATGAACTTACAAAAGTGCTATTTTCATGAGAGGCAGACACGCAGCGATGTGTGCACATCGGGAATGTTGACAGGACAGCAAACCTTGTGAATGGTGAAGTTTTATTCTAGTCGCTCTACAGAGAGAGAGAGAGAGAGAGAGAGAGAGAGAGGGAGGGAGAGAGGGAGAGAGAGAGAGAGAGAGAGAGAGAGAGAGAGAGAGAGAGAGAGAGAGAAACAGTGCCACTGTACAGAAGAGCTCCTGTGAAATTCACACCAAAAATATTGTTTTTACTCTTTATCATTTATAATTCTCCATGATGATGTATTCCAGTATGAATTTACAAGCGATGTATACAGGTGTCATTTCTAAATATATTCAAAATAGTTCCTTAAAAGTCTTTGAGGAAGTATTAGTTTTAAAAAAAAAAGCTCTATTCTTACAGCAAACCATAAAGAAAAGAGGTCTCGTATCTTTGGAGCAGACTCAGAGGAGAGGCTGGCTTTTTTTCTTCTGTCTTCTCTACAGTTGAAGTCCCGACCACACGTGAAGGAGAGCGAAGCGAGACGCAGAGAGCTGGTGACACAGTAATTCTCACCTGCCATTGGAGGAAGAGCAAGGACGTCCCGCCGTACCGAACCCCAAGCCCTGACCCCCTGACCCCTGACCCCCTTGGGCGACTGGTGGCCTGATAATGACCCGTCAGCCAATGGGGAAGTTGCACTGAGGTTCAGGTCCTCGCCTTCTCCCCCCCCAAAACAGCAGCAGCGTCTTCCTCGTTTTTTTTTTTTTTTCCTCCCTCAAATATGTATATACTCACACCTGGTTACAACGCGTTAGTGATCATAACATCATAACGAAAATAAATAAAAATAAATAAACATAAAACATTAAAATCGTTACATCTGGGGTTGCATGCCATCACCTCATTATTTATCATTAAATGTAATTAAAATACATTTTGTCATTAAAAAGAGCAGGGTTGTCATCACAAGGGTGTGTGTGTGTGTGTGTGTGTGTGTTTGGGTGTGTGTTTGAACATAAGACAGCATCAGTTTATATGAAAGTTCTGTAAAAGTAGAACAGATAGAACAAATCATCATGAGTTCATAAAATGCGAGGGTGCTGTTTGATATTTTTTACATGTGCATATTGTTCACTCGTCAGCTCACTCAAGCAGCATGTGGAGATACATATGATAATAATAATAATAATAAGTATGCAGTTAAGATGCAAAGAAAGACAAATGTTGCTCGTCGGTCAACAAGGTAGCGAGGACAGGTTCACCGCAGTATTCCAAGAGTACAAAAGGGCGATATGACTGCAGTTGTTACAGATGGAGCTTGAATTGAAACACCGGCTGAAGCCCGTGGGCCGCCTTTAAAAACCACGGGGAGCAAAGAGAGAGCCTCTTCTTCCAGTATCCATCAGGAGGGTAAAAGGGTGCATGCGACACCCTCCCCCCCCCTCCCTCGCTGAGCACAACGATATAAGCCCCCCCGCCCGCCGCCGCCACCCCTCCTTCTCCGGCTCCTCTTCTCTCTTTACTTGGGTTGCATGACTTTGGGCCTCAAAGAGCCGAACTGGAAGACCTAGGACTGGTAAACATCAAAAGGAGAAAAGTTTGATTTCGCGGCCGCTATAAATCACGTTGTTTTTCTTTTTTTTCTTTATAAAGGTTTTTTTTCTACGAAAAAATCTGCACCGCCTCCCGTTCTGCTCGCCACGTCTGAAGCTCCCTCAAAACGTACAGAATCATCCTGAGGTATTTTATTTGATACAATTTGGCTTTGTGAATCCAATCAATCAAGCAAATCAATCATTTAGTTAAGATGGTGACATGATTTTTCCTTTGGCTGTACAGTCTGTACAGCATAATGCTACCAAAAAGAGTGTTTTTGTGGGCACGCGTGTACATGGAAAAATGTGCATGTGCAAGTCTTTTCTGCTTGTGTGTTATCAAAAAGAACAAACAACCAAATGCATAAACAATCAGTTTAGGTTTTGGTTAAGACTTCGAGCTTCCCCGAGTTCTGACCATTCCCTCGCACAACTTCCTCCTCCCCACCAAGACGGACGCGTGATCGAGCCTCCTTGGCTCCGCCTCTCCCCGTCACCGCCCCGCCCACCAAGTCCCACATCGCACCCGACAACCCCGTGAAGGTAAACAGGGGATCCGCCTGAAACAGTCCTCAGATCCTGAAGCGTCCCGGTTGACTGTGGACCAACAGTTGTATAACCACTGGCTAACTGGTCTGTACTGGTTAGCGCGCCGCGCTACTGCTGCTGTACCTGCCAACCAAAGTTCGTTTTTTACCAAAGAAAGGAATCAAATGAAATACTTTTAGCTATCCAACACTCTAGTGATGCGTCATGAACAAGTAGGAAGGAAGAAAGAAGGAAAGGAATCAACAGTGTTTTTTTTTTTTTATAGCTAATACCCTGTTTCTCAGTGGCAGGGATGTAAAAAAAAACAACTCACATCAGCAGCGACCCCCCTACCGGACTCAAGGTGGTGGCGGAACCAGTCCCGATTTCATCCTTTTTCCACCTTGTTAATATCCTCCACCATTTCCTTGCTCCTCCTCCTCCTCCTCCTCCTCCTCCGCAGGATGATGCTGATTTACACTGATTTACTGAGCGCGAAGGTCAACGGTAAAGGTTTCGATTGTACAAGTATTCGCTCACCGCATCGGGCAAGACGCGGTTTTCAAAAACATGTAAAATATGTGTCTTAGTGTATTAGTGTGTATTTTGTCTTCTCCGACACAAAAAAAAAACAAATCAACACATGCAAAATCATCTACTACTCTTGATGGTATTTTTCAGAAAGCTTTTTAAAAAGCAATTGTGGGAGAGAGGTTTTGAAATTAATGGCTATTGTGCTACCAAATAAGCAAACTCTAAAATCCTACATAGTGGGACCCGGATGCCAGAATCCCGTCTAAATCTTATAGTTTAATAGAATAAAAAAGCAATATTTCGCAATTATTTTTCTATGTGCGGAGCCATAAATGAAATGCCCGTTAATCGCCTCAGGTTTCCCTGCTCGCGGGTCCTTTTCTATCAGTCATTTTGTCAGTTTGTCTTTTTTTTTTTTTATCTGTCAGTCTGTAAACATTATTCATTGATAGCACCTACATAACTCTCAGCTTCGCGTCGCCCTCAGCCAGGCCTCAACACATTAACCCCAAATCGTCACCACGCACACCGCTAACTTTCCCCAGGAACCAGCGAGGGCCCTGTGCCGTTTGGCCCGCCTGCCCACTCTCGCGCCGCCAGGTGTCCCGGTGGCCATATTTGTCAGGAGTAACAGGCAGCAGACCGCGGCGGCTCACTGCGACGCCTCTGCCCTCCTGGGACGCCGCCGCCGCGTCTGGCCCGCGACATCAAACGTGCCCGACTGGTCTGATCTGTCAGGCCGCTTCTCCTCAACCCGGCGAGCTGCGAGCTTGACAGCGGAGGTTGGAGAGGAGAAAAAAAAAAAGAGGGAGGGGGAGGGAGGAGGGGCTGAAAGAGAGGTTTTCTCTGCTCTCTCTCCCTCTGATTCTCCTCTCATATCGTACGTCTCCCATCTGCCTCGCCGAGACATTTCAATCACGGATCCGCTGGCTCGTTCCCAACAACAGCGCCTATAGGAGTCCTCCCGTGCTGTAGCTTAGGCCGTCTCCGTCCCTCTAATGTGACTCTGCCATTCCCTCAACCATTTAAAACCTATGGGGTTAATGATCCCCCTTCCCCTCAGGGCAGAATACCTTGTGGCAGCTCGCCGGTCCATGCAACCAACTCATTGGCACACGACGGAGGATGGACAGAAACGGCGATATCATCTGCAAAGAGAGTAGTAGTAGTAGTACTGTCGTACCCGAGTGGGCACAAGTTCTTTTGGATTACAACGTTAAAGAGAAGAAGAAAAACGTAGTGTGGCTATGGCCTCCCGTGGTGGATAACATAGTAGATAAATTATAATACAAACCCAGAGAGCAATAAGGAGGAGAGAACACATTATTTCTTATGTCAACTAAACATCTGACTCCAGACTGGGGATTTTTTTATACACCCGTCTGTTGCTGAACTGGGCGGAGTTTAGGACGCCACGGGGGGCCGGGTATGCACTAGTCTTATTGGCTGAGTAAGGCATCACATGCTCTGTATTGTACATGTCATTGGCTATCCGACCGTCTCGTGAGCAGTATGACGTGGTGGATTTCACGGAGGAGCGGAGATTGTTCGCGTCGTTGCGTGTTTTGACGGGGGGCGCTCCGACGGCCGGTGCGGGCGAGGCCACCGCCAGCTGTCTGTAAATATCAGAGGAGCTGCGCCCGTGGACCAGTCTGCTGCTGGTGTCGTCCCTCAGCGAGTGGCCGAGGAAAGGGTTATCCGAGCCATGGGTCGGGTACAGGGACTTGCTCCTCTTGCTCTCCTCCAGGTTGTGGTTGAACAGCATCGATTTGGACCCGGTGCCAAACAGTCTGCCGGAGTAGGGGCGCATGCCGAAGAGGTTTGCGTAGTGCGAGTCGGATGCGGAGTCCAAGAAGCGATCCTTCTCCTTGAGGCTGACGCTGCGCGCCGGTCGCCCCAGGTCCATTTCCTTGGGCTTCTCTACCATGATGTTGTCGAAGGAGTGCTGACGGCTCAGCCTCAGGCGGTTTCTTTTCTGCACGTGCGGCCCGTCCGTCTGTGGCCAATACAGGCCAAACATCTCGTCCGGTTGGTGCTGCTGTTGGTGCTGTTGGTGGTGCATGGTGGGGCTGACCAAGGTGTCTGCGAGCAGCTGGTCCTCACTAATGTCATACAGGTTTGCCGTGTGGAGGCACGCTTCGCACCGGTTGTAGGGTGAGCGCGTGGCAGACGCTGCGGCGGGTACGGCGGGCGTGTACGCCCCCCCCGGCGGGTAGCTGGCGGACACTTTGGACAAGCAAGAGCGGCAGTGTGTCTGTTTGTAGCGCTCCATGGATTCGTGCGGGGACATGGCAATGTTTTTCTCTTTCAGGCTGTAGTGTTTGGAGTAAGTCGGGTCCGGCAGGAGGTCGGAGTCGGGGTGGTGCAGAGGCGAGGAGTTCAGGTGAATGATGGGCTGCTCGCACTTCCGGTAGTTGTCACTGTGGTCGGAGTAGATCTCGGGATAATCCAAATCGTCTGCGGCCAGGCCGCGGCTCTCGCGGTAGTGGGCGGGGTCTGAGTGCAGGCTCAGCTCCCGGTCAGAGTCGATGGTGAATATTTTCTCTCCTCCTCCTCCTCCTCCTCTCCCGCTCTGGTTGGTTCCGCCGATGACCTGCTTAGTCTTTAAGTAGGACAGCTCTACATCACTGCAGTCCCTTGGGTATTTTGTCGGAACGGATCTTTTTTTTAAGTTGTCCTTGGGTTTCAGGTGCTTGTTATTTTCAGGGTCCTTGTAGGAGGCCGCCCTGCTGGAACAGTCGGAGATGTCGGAGTGGGCCGCGTCCTCGGGGAGGTAGCGCTGCGTCTTCATCGACATCCTGGGGTCCGGCATCAGCATGTCGGGCATCGGAGGGGGCCCGGGAGGCGCCGAACGAAGCGTGTCCACCGACTTCTTCCACAGGGTCCGGGGCGGCTTGGCGTTGGTTTGGACCGCCTCTGCGCTTACTGCCACCTCGACTGTGTTGGGATTGGCGTCATTTAGGGTCAGGGGATGCTGGCCTCCTTGGAAGATGTAGTTGTTCAGGTGGTCTTTGTGGCGGTTGGCCAGATAAGACTGCAGGTCGCCAGTGTCCCCATAGATCATGTCTTTGGGAGCGTAGCTTCGGTTGTCAGCATAGATGAAGTTTCCCTTCTCTGCCATCATGTCCATAATCATGGGACCAGCCGAGTGCATGAATTCACGTTTGGGTGAATTCATGTGGGAGCCACCCAGGGTTGACATGTTTGTCATCTGTTTGGCTGATTTAATGAGCTTCAGCATTTTGTCCTGCGGGCTAAAGTCCAAATCTGACTTCTTCTTCATGTCAATGTGGACTCCGTGGATGCAACTCCAGATACCCTGCATGAGGACACGAGGGTAAACAAGGTGGAACGGAAGGAGGGGGGGGGAGACAAAAAACGAGAGGGATGGAGGGAGATGGAACGGCAGAATCAAACATGAAGAAGGGTTGAGAAAAAAGAAGAGAGAAAACAATAATTATTGCTTATCTATTTGGAAGAAACACTTTTCATGTTGATGAAATTGGTAATAATTAAGCAAACCACGTTACATTTGATCAACTCTTAACAACTTGAACAGAATCGTAATACATTTCTAAATTAGATCTTTCATCTTCTCTGAAAGATCCTTTGTAAATTGTCATAAACTGTCATGAAGTAAATATGGGAATTAGCTTTGTTTAGAATATAAATCATGGAGGAGATGACCAAGTCAGAGAGCACACGACATTCTAAAGAAGATCAAATCAAGAATTATTCATAAATATACCAAAACAGCTATAATGTTTTTCATAAAATAATCCAACCAGGTCAAATGCAGCCTCGAGCAACAGGAAACAGACGAAATGTGATGCGATGCAATGAGACAAGACTTTCTGCAGCTCCGCTCATTTAACAGTACAACTGCTGGCGCAAGTATAGCATCATCTGAGAATACACTAGAACGCATCCTAACAAATAACCCGAGCCAACAATAACCTGAGAAAAGTAAAACTAGAGCTGCCAATACGAGTCATGCACAAGAGTGATGTCATAGAGCACTCCTCCTAAAGCTAAAAGAACAAAGCACTTTTTTTTTCCTCCCCGAGACCGTTTCCCAGCTAACAAATGCATTTCTCACGTTGACAAATGCAAAGTGTTTCTTTGGCCCAGCGCACGTACTGTGAAGCTTATCGACACAAAGCAGCCCATCAAGGACGCATTCCGCCCCTTAATTCCCTCCCCAGATTGCCTTTGAAACGGCATCATTCTCAAAGTTTTCTCCCCCCTCGGTTAACTTTGAAACCTTTGAGTCACACTTTGCCTCCACGATAGCGCGGAGACACTGCGGCGCGTTTGAGGATGCGCGCCCACGTCTTCCGCCCTCACCTCCGGGCGAGGGAGAATGCTGACCTTTCAGAACGGACCGCGCGGCAGAATGGATTGATTCAACGCAGGTTGCCAGGATTTCACCCAAAGACACGTCGCAATTAGGATCAACTTTGGCCGATGTTCCGCGCTTCATGGCGACCGGCCCTCCTCAGCGCAGCCCCTCCCCCTTCTGTTTCGCTCGCTTAGCAGTGCTAGCGTACCGCTCTGGATACTGCAGCATTAGGCCCCATTGCAGATGCCGTGCTTCTTTAGGCCGTGTTGGCTGGAATGTATAAAAATGTTGACCCACATTGGCCATTAGGTGACGGCATGTGAATTCACTCATCGGCCTGTTTCGGGGAATTAACTATTGGATGAAAGATAAAATCTTAATTCTGTCTAAAGATGAGGCGGGTTTTTTGCTGCCAGTTAGATCCAATTAGTTCAAGTTAATTATTTTAATAGTTGAATAGTTGAAAATTCTCACATGAACTATTCAAAGTCAATATTCCACGTGTTTCTTACAGGCGTTCCTGAGCTGCACGTGAGGACCTCGACCTTTGAACGTCCAAGTGCGTCCAACTCCATCAGTGCGTTCCTGAGATGGACGTGCACCTGGTCCAATATCAGCCACGGCTCTTCGTACAGATATCACAGCACCGACACACACACACACACACACACACCGGTCCTTACCCGACTAATGGAGAACAGGAGGCCCGGCGTGCCGGTGCAGACCCCAGTGAAGCAGTATCTGAGCCTCCAGTAGAAGAGGTGCTCGGAGACAAAGGTGATGAGGGACAGCCCCATGGCCGTGGCCAGCATGTAGAAGACACCGGCCATGTTGTCCACATCCAGCTGACTGGACATCACCTCGTTCTTCTCGTTGTGGCAGATTCCCGTCAGCCACTGGGCTTCGAGTTCCTCCATTTCGCCTGAAGAGCAGAAGGGACAGAGAGACCCGAATCCTCCATTGAACCAACAAATTAAAAGGGCAAGACACAAGTTTACATCTTCATACCAGAATGTATGAGACACGCAATGTGTCATATGGTTTTCGTTTTATTCAAAATCAAATAAATTAATAATTTCCTAATGTATCTGCATTCAAAATAGTGCGATCTAAAGATGTGATTGTGGTAAATAACGTGTGCTTTTCTGTATCCGTCACCAGCCGCCGGGCTCCATTTCCCCCGAGAGATCCTTTCCTCGTTGGTAATGAAAGAAAGGTAGAAAGTAAGAAGCCCTTATCTTTTCCCACCCCCGTCCCCCTCCTCCCTCGGTGACATTTGGCTGATCCAATCTGTGTCCGTCAGGGCCGGGTAACTACGGCTGCTAGCGGGGAAAGACAAATCTCACGGCGGTGTTCAGCTACGTGTCCTCAGGGCGCCGGCTCACTGAGACATCATTAAACCTTTTTTTTTTTTGGAGGAGAATTCATCTTCCGGTGAGATTCACAAATAAATAAATGAATAAATGAATGAATAAATGTGGCCACGGCACCGACTTTTTAACGAGACATCATGGAATGCTTGGAATCCACCACAAAAGAATGTGAAAATAAACGAGACAATTAGATACAAAGCGCGTCTTCGTTTAACGGAGAGCTTTGGGGGAGCGGAGACCGCCCGCGATTAGAAGTGCTCCTCTTTGCAGCAGCCACGCATCTTAAAGGGGGGGGGGGGCAGTTAACCCAGAACACGGGAAACAAGTCTCTGTTTCCTCCTCAATTCCAGAGCTATGAGAAGCATTTCAGGTCGAGGTTCCTGCTGCTGGGGGGAGAAAACACTCCTCCATCACTATCCACCACAAGCATGAAGCTTGGGGTCAAGAAGACACGCGTGACAGATGCCGGCGTGTTTCCTCGCCTGGCGGTTTTGTTTGCTTCCGTCTTCTTTCTGTCCGGGAGGAGCCGAACGATCTCCACCCACATTGTGTCTAAACTGATGAAGCGCCATCTGCCCCGGACGCAGAGTCGCTGTCATCCATCAAGGATCCGCCCTCCCCCCCCCCCCCATCTCTCTCTCTCTCTCTCTACCCGACAGCCCGTCTCCCCTCGTCTTCCTCTCTATCTCTCTCCTTGACCTCTCATTGATTCCTCCCTCCTTTCCCTTTAACACGCATTTAACCTTCTCTAATTTGTTTTACAACAACGCGGATGAAGAGATTGAATGGGATTAATAACCCCCCCCCCTCACTCAACCAGATGTTTATCCTACACCTATAACACGGCAGCGTGGCCCTGATACGATTTGGTGAGAGAGGATTATTGTCACACCAATGTTCATTTAATCAACTTCATGTGAGCACGACGGAGACACATCGGTCAGCGAGCCGCCGCCGTCCCCGTCCGCTCTGCAGTGGGAACTTGTTTACATGAGAACTTCTGAAGCTACTGTAATAAAGGAGTTTATTTACACACACACACACACACACACACACGTGGTGCTGCAGAGGGGAATACATTAGAATAACTTACGCACTGTGCCCTCGGTTTGGAGCAGCCTTTTTGTGTCCAGAATAACATCAAAAGGACTATTTATACCTCGCTGCTTTCCCTTTGTGCTGTCAGCAGACAAGGCAGTACAGATGTGTGTGTGTGTGTGTGTGTGCGTGTGTAACCTTTTGGCTTCACGGACAGTTTGCATTGTGCGTGTTTCTCACCGTCCCCGATGATGGCCAGGATGGCCAGGTCCACCTGTCGCTTCCAGTACGAGCCCTTCTGCAGAGCAATGCCGTACCCGGTGGTGGCGAAGATGTACCTGAGCGCCGTCAACGTCCGGACGCACACAAACACACACGCACACAGAAAACACACATTTTAACCTTTGAACCGATCACTTCCGGATGCTGCGATTCAGGGTATCTTGGAGGAGATACCTCGATTCAACGCGGTGGGAAGATTACGCCCACGGAATGAAAAGCACCGCGTCCAAATGTGTTTGGTCTTTTGATGCCCGAAGACAAGCGGCCTTACAGTCTGACATCAGACGGGTGGCGTTTTCGTTGGATCGGGCCTCGGATCTTTTGGCAAATACGGCCACATATGTACATCGGAACACTGTTGGCCGCTTTGATCATCCCGCCGCTCCACCCTGGCCTTGAAGAGGTCCCTTCTTAAGGCAATTTTAGTGCTCAATCGCTTTAAAAAAAACAGATCTCTTTGCAGTGTGGAGCGGAGGAACAACCGCCAAAGACCAACAATAATTCAAATGGACGTATGGGAATGAGAGTTAAATAAGCTCCTTTTCCTTTGATTACCGTCATACAACATTTACAGATGCTGCACAGTGTCACGCAGTCCGGTGGCGCCACATAACGGCACCTGAGACAGAGAGACAGCTCCTCAAGAGACAGTCCCACAGGTGAGACGCCCGATTGGTTGACTCATTCTGGTCTTTTTTGGAGCTGTGTTGTTACCTTCGGGCGGCGGCGGCGGCGGCGGCTAGCTCTCTGTGCTGAGCTAAGTTAGCCAGCAGCTGGAGGTAGCTTCATACTTACTTTACAGACACGAAAGGTGGTCAATCTTCATCATCTAACTCGCAGCGAGAAAGCCTTTCCTTTTTACGTGCGATACCACTGTAACAATCCACGCAGCGGCGCGTTTACAGGCGCTACGACCACAAACAAACCCGGCGCAGGACTCTACGCGGTGGTTTTGGACAGAAGGATGGCCGGAATCGGATCATGACGTGAGGACAATCCACAGTGAAAGTGTCTTTTTAAAGAACTGAAGCTTTGGTTTACCCGCTGCCAATGGTCACCAGCTTACATCCCTCGTCCCTGCCGGCGGCGTAATTCAACACCGCGGCGTCGTAGATGAAGGCGTCCAGCTTCCTGCAACGGACGAGAAAAAAAGAACAGAGGAAAGAGACAGAAGAAAACAGACAGAGGGATGAAGACGCGGGACGGGTTTCAGTTTATTTCTTCTGGCAGAGAAGAGCAACACAAAGCAGAGGACGGCTCCTTCTCCGGGTTCTAAAGGGTCGAATCGCCGCCGGCCCGACGCGCCGCCGGCGCAGCGGGCGAAGGTCCCGCAGGCGTCGCACCGATCGTAGGAGCCCACAGGCAGCCGGACGGGCTCAAGAACCTTTAGACGAATGTTTACACTCCTTTTCTCTCTGCACACACACACACACACACACGCACACACACACGCTCACTCATGTTTAAGGTGTCGGCAAAACGAAAAGAGTCCAGACTGACATTTTCAATGTAACTGATGCCGTCACCAACCGCTGCTCTGTGTCTCGCTCTCGGTGCCGGCTCTCACACACACACACACACAGACACACACACACACACACACACACACAGAGAGGCCTGCTAATAGCGCAGTGACTGGCTGGCATTTACTGAATGTCAGATCCAGCCCTCTGACGGAGGCTCACAGCCGATAGTTCACTGTGTAATTAGCTTAACGCAGCACACGCAGGCCGTGTGTCCAAACATGCTGTGTGTGTGTGTGTGTGTGTGTGTGTGTGTGTGTGTGTGTGTGTGTGTGTGTGTGTGTGTGTGTGTCGGTAGACGCGAGGCGGACGTTGCTCGGCTCTAATGGTTGAATGGAGCAGCGCCGGTTTTCATCCCTCTACACCTTTCGGAATGTAGTCTTTTAAAAAGTAAAAATACTCAAATACAACACTCTCTCTCTTCTTTTAGGCCGCTTTTTTCGGTAAAATTCGGCATTCACACAACATTTTTCAGAACCCTAAACGCTCACCGAAGGAGTGACAGCGAGATCCTCCTTGTGGCAGTGGCAAGTGGGTGGCATCAAACTTGAGAGCCCCACCCCCTACACGGAACCCGCCGGTCCAAACCTAAAATTAGCCTCTGTAATAAGAAGACGGGGGCTCACGTGTCTCAAATAAAATAAAATAAAATAAAATATTTACAGCAGCTGACCTGTCGTACAAATAACAGTTGTTTCTGGGAAAAATTGGCTCCTCCCACCCAGCGTGCCGTTGTGACGCCGACTGATTTACTGGCGATTGCCGCTGCCTGCCACAAAGTTGCCACCCACTTGCCACTGCCACAAGGAGGATCTCGGCCCTACTGCACCGAAGAGAGAAAACGCCAGCATCAGGACCCCCCCCCCCCCCCGCTGTGAATGCATTCATACTAATTCACCCATCGGACATCGTAAACTTCGCTTGTACTGCGAGTCAATTAGATCCCTGAATCCAATCATCGACCGGCTGTAACAGGTCGTCAGCGTTATGTGTGATCAGCGCTAATCCTGCCGGCGAGCCTCAAACAGGCGAGCGCGGCTGCTAATTCCACACCACAGAATCATCGATGAGGGCGTTGGAGGCTGCGCACACCTCAGTGTGTGTTTACCCGCCGTACGCTAATACAACAGCTAATACAACAGAGCATCACAGCTTTCACCAGTGTACCTGTGACTTACGGATGAGAGAGAATGAGCCGAAAGACACACCAGCATGAAGTCACGCACCGCGAGTCCTCGTGCTCTCTTCCCTTCCTCTCGCCGCCGGGCCTTCAAGCTGAGAGCTCCGATTGGATCCCACCCGGCGGCGATCAACCAATCAGAAAACAACTCCTGGTCGCGTCGGCTCATCAACCCCCGTCCCCCGTCTCCCCGTCTCCCCCCTCCCCCCACGTCCTCGTCCTCTCGCACTGGATTTTCCCCTCCTTTCCTTCCTCCGTCACCTTTCCTCTTTCATCCCATTACCGCTTCCCTTCCTGCTTTGCACACTTCCTCCAATCAGGCGTTTTGTCCTCGGCCTCTTCCCTCACCTCTCGTTGCCGTGTGCTGATGAGATGAGAGTCGAGCCCTCACTTTCTTTTACCTCCACCCTCCTGTCCTCCGTTTCCATCTGTCCTCGGGGGAAAAGCTCCCCGGGGTCCTTTCTCACACGGATGCGTTGTGGAAGTATGTGGATGGCAAAAGATTCAGAGCACGAAAAAACAAATTCTCAGCGCTACTCAGCCCGCAAGTCAACGTTTGAGAGAGCACAGGCACAGATTTGTGAGAGCCGAATCGGATTTCACAGTGCGACCGGCGGCATTTGCTCCGTTTTTGGCAGCTTCTGACCACTTTAGATCGCAAGAGGCCGCTTGCCAAGCCTTTCAGATGCATGAGCTCCGACATTGAGAAGTTTATGTATTTATTTTATTTGGTCTGCATGAAAAAAATTCCAATTATGGGGAGCAAAGATGTATAAAACATAACATCGTTTTTAACCTCGTTTTTTAAAATGTTTCAAAGAAAAACACAAATATATGCTGGAAATAAAAGATGTATAGTAAAATGCTGTCTAGCTAATTTAATTACTTAGTGTCTAGAACTGATAAATTGAATGACATTTTCCTTTAATTTAAAGGTAAGGCACAAATCGTATCCTGCTCTCACGGATCTGACCTCGTGCGCTTTTGCAAAGCTCGACTTGCGGACTAAGTAGCGCTCAAATTTGTTTTGTGCTCTCTCAAATTTGTTTGCCATCGATATTCTTCCACAACACACGCCGCCGCCGCTTCCGCTGTGGGGACCAGTTCTACAAATAGCTCCCGCTGTTCCCAGTGAGAGATCCCATTCACCCCCAGTCCCAGGGGAGCCGCCACACACACACACACACACAGGGAACTACACACAGAGCGATCTGTAGATGACACACACACACTTGTGAGGTTGACGGGTGAACATTTTGCATCAGTGAAATAGTGTTGGATCACACCCCGATTCCTTACCCCGTTTTGAGGCTGACAAGCGCGTCGGTGACTCCGGTTTGGTGATATTTTACCATGTACTGGTGCATAGCGGGGTAGTTCTTCCTGATGTTCCTCTCCGTGGACCCGTTTGGAACCGTCCCGAAGCGGAACGGGGGCGAGTATGCGTACGGGTTCTGAAACTGTACAAGGGACGAGACGCATTTCAAGAGTGTGTTTGAACAGCAGAGCTTTAACTGTGTGTGTGTGTGTGTGTGTGTGTGTGTGTGTGTGTGTGTGTGTGTTGCCTGGTTCATTCCAGTTGTAGATTCCACCGTTAAAAAATAAGTGGCAACTTAGCAAAATATTCTTTTAACTGTCCAATTTAAGTCAATCAAAGTGTTGAATTTGATTTGAGTTAAAATTAAATTGAGAAATATTGCAGCATAGTCTTGTTACCTCTATTGGAATCTTACTTCCAACCCTCCCATATTGCTATTTTTACTTTTTAATCTGGATTAATCATACTTATATTCCACCGTTGTCTTTTTTGCTTCCCTTTCTGTGTCGGTCCTTCGTTGGCCGGTTACATTACTTACTTGAGACCACGTACCAGATTAAGCACGACATTGCCGACTTTCCTTCTTCTCTCTCTCTCTCTCTCTCTCTCTCCTCCCCCCTCCTCCCCCCTCCTCCCCGCCGCGTCTCTCAGGTGTAATCTCCTCTGTGAACAGGTCAACGGGTTTCGTCGCTCCGGTGACAACCGACCCTTAAGAATAGCTGCGACTAGCTGCCCTCATGGCCAGAAACACGCCGATCCTTTCAATTACATCCACTTATAACGGTGTGTGTCTGCACCCCCCCCCCCCCCCACACCCCCCCATAATGTCAGACAGCTGAAATAATAATAATTAAATCTCATTTATCTACTTGTCGGTGCACGAAGGTTCATGTCAGCGTGCGATTAGCTTTGTGTGTCTGTTCAAACATCTGTAAAAACAAACAGAAACATCTGCGCTTTCGATGGTTGAGTTGCTAATGTGAACTAGTTTCACGGCACATATCTGCATACATACATATCTAAATATTCATGCATGCTGCATCTGCCCGCACACACGTGTGTCCCTGCTGTGTAATCAGGTCAGCGCGCGTTGATGAGCGCGCTGTGCGTGTTGGTGGTGATGTCAGCGTCACGAGGAGGCCTCGCGAGGGGGGGGGGGGGGGGGGGGGGGGCATGAAGTGGAGATGAAAGTTCCTCGTGTCGTGTTGTTGTGTGTTTTTACCTCAGCTCATCCGGACTGACCCTCTTTTGTTGCCCCTCCTTCGTCCTGTTCTTCCCCCTCGCTCTCTTTTTTAAAATCTGATACTTTCAAAACGTGTCAGTTAAAACTTCTCGGAACTTCTGCTCTCGTTCCGTCGCCGACAATTCCACTGAATTCACACCCTTAAATCTTCTTCCTTCTGAAATGAAACACGTGGCCAGTTCACACAACCGGTTTCCGTTGGACGGCGATGATTTGGTCGGGCCGTTAATTGCATTGTTGGTGTGTTGGCGAGCTCGCCCAGTGAGCGGCGTTGAGACTTAAGATTGTGGGACGTTTTGTTTGTCGTTGGAAGAGCCGAAGCCAATCAAAGCCTCCCCCCCCCAAACGGGACGGCCATGTTGCTCCTCTAACGAGGCCGCTGTTACGCAACACCTCGACGATGAGTCATCGGTTAGCGCCGTGGTCCGTTTGCCTCCTTGCTGCCCCCCGGTGGCCACGAAGCGCTTCGAGGTGTAATTCTGCCTGGTTTTCGTTGGTCACATGTCGGCTCAGCGTCTGTCTGGACGGCCGCTTAACCTTTTTGTCTGGTTTCTTTCTTCTCTGACACTCTCTGTCTTCCCATCTCCCCCCCCCCCCCCCCCCTCGCCTTCCGCCTCCCCCCCTTCACCCCATTCCTTTCTCCCACCCTCAGCCGTCAACTTGGCCCATATCTGTCCGCCTGGTGTCTTCTACCATCTTGTGCGTATTGGCCTCTCGGCTCTCGCTGTGCTTCAGTCTCCCCTCCTGCCAGTTGCTGCACCCCTTACCCCCCCCCACTCCCACCCTCCACCTCCCCCTCTCTAGCCTCTACGTCGGTCTGGAGGCATCTCCCCCCTCTCTCCTCGGGAGCTCTGCACCCTCCTTCGGCCTGTCCTCCTGACCTGCAGGGCCAACTTCCCCCTCTTATCTCTCCTCGCCTTATTGCCGTGTTCTTACATTGGATTGTGTGTTATAGCAGCAATGAACAATGAAATATATTAATGGAAGACATTTTGATTAATTGTCTAACTGTTTTACAAATAAAAGCACACGCTGAATTAGCAGAACACGAGCGCTTGTTGCGGGATGGAATTTAGCGCAGCAGGATCGTAACGTCACACCGAGGGTCGGCGTTTATTCTTTATACTGCACATTAACGTCGACTAAAGGAGGTGAACTTCCCATTATTCTGCACTTCCTGGTATCTAAAACACACCCTAGCAAGTTATTAGAGTAAAAATAATTACATCCGTTACTACAGAACGCGAGGATCGATGAAGGCGGCGTAGAAACGGCGTATCAAGGAGCAAAGCCCCTCTCCGTTTTCTACCAAACAGCGGGATGAAATGGATGTTTTCCGTCCTTCACCTTGTTGTCGGAGAGCCCGGTGACCTGGTCGACAAACTCCTCCTGGATCATGAAGGCGGCCAGGTTGGCGGTGTAGGAGGCCAGGAAGATGACGGCGAAGAAGGCCCACACGGACACGATGAACTTGCTGGTGGTCCCTTTGGGGTTCTGCACTGGCACAGAGTTGTTGAAGACCAGACCCCACAGCAGCCAGACGGCCTTGCCCATGGTGAAGGACGGGCCATGGGGGTCTGAAAGAGAGGACGGGGTGGAGCCGGATGGTTCAGGGGACGAGGGGGGGGGCGAGGACGCCGCCGCCGGGCACGAGGGCCTGGTCATGTGTGCGCGTGTGCGTTCACATGCTCACCTCGTCCTTGTGCCAGGTTTCTGTTGAAGCCAAGAGGACTGATGTACTCAAACATGAAGACAGCCATTGCAGTGACCAGTAGGAGCATCACAAACATCATCACCCATACTGACGCACTGAATGGCTCTGAGGGAGACAGACAGAGACAGACAGAGAGACAGAGAGAGGGACAAAAAGAAGACCCCGTTTTAAAATGACATTTTTACATCTTTAAGATCAGCATTTTTTTTTCTCATTTTCCGTCTTTCCTCGTGCACAAACACACGTCGCGGAAAGAGCTTCGTGGCTAACAAGCTGGCTGCTGCATGCGCCCCCAACACACACACACACGCACACACGCACACACGCCTCCTGTTTGACAGTGTGAGGAGGCGCGCAGAATGCTAAGCTCTGGTGTCAGCACTCCTGTCCTCCTTCTGAGCTCACAACACTACCGCGGAGATTAAAGCAGCCTCTAATGCACGCGAGAGCCCTGCTGGCACAGCGCCGCGCTCTGTGTGCACCGGCCAGCGTCCATGGTGGAGGTTTCCTGCTAATTGCCCTTTTCACTGCAGTAAGTACATGTTGCACACGTGTCACACTGTGTGTGTGTGTGTGTGTGTCTGTGCCTCAGTGCTTCCATGTGCCTTTGCGTGCAGGACCTCGGCGGTCGATGCCGAGGCGCTTCGCCTCAGATGAGCGTGACCGCGGCGGGGGGGGGGACGACTATACGGCCGCTCAATTTAAGATTCCGCGCCCGACTCCCTCTCAGGTGGAGCCACTGTGGCAGAAAGCGACGGGCGGAGCCGAATCCTTGCGATGGAGGAGCGAGTATTGACAGCTGCGCAACCGAGAGGAATTGTGTTGTCAGCTCTGTGTCTCGGGGAACGCACACAAACACCGTCCTGCACTCACACGGACCGAAAAAGCAAACAAGACGGATCGAGTACCCCCCCCCTCCCCCCTCCCCTCCCCCCTCGGTCCCCCGAGTCCCGGTTGTGTGGTGACAGTTACCGAGGAAGGCTGACGGGGACACCGTTCCATTGCTACGGGACACCATGACGCTGATCCCGGTTTCCACGAACGGGACGGAGAAATCGATGACCTCAGAACGCTCCTCATTGATCGTCAGAGATCCGACGGCCATGACGGCTTTCTTATAGACCACCTTAGGTTGGGGGGGGGGGGGAGACGCAGGGGTGGAAGGGAGGACGGAGGAATGGATGGATGGATGGAGGGTGAGTGATGAAGGAGGAAAGACAAAGAGTAAGGACGTGGGGGCCGGAATGAGACGGAGAGGAAGTGGAAGATGATAGAAGGAAAAGAGGAAGAAGACATGTTTAATCATTGTGGCATTCAACATGTGAGCATCAGTCAACCATATCACCAACACATGATGGAGAAAGACAAGAGGGCAGTGCAGTTTCCATGAGCTCATGCAACAAGGTTTACGGCCCTCGAAGGAACTCTGGGACCTCAAGTTAAAGCAGCTAACTGAAACCACGGAGAAGCTAACATTACTTTATGCTCCCGGCGACGTTAATCCACGTTAAACATGCACACACGGATAACTTTGCACCTCCGACATGAACATTGTTACTAAATTGGGCGAGTTTGGTTCCTCTTACCTCTCCCACCATCCCATTCCAGACATTGTTGATTTTCTTGCCATGCTTGCCATTGGTTACCAGGTACAGGTCATAGGTGAACTTTACATACTTGGCAATCTTCTTCAGAATGTCGATGCAGAAGCCTTTGCAGCACTTCTTGATGTACGTCCCACCAGCCTCAGTCGTGTTGCTGGAAGAAGCAAAGACACGGAAGAAAAGCACACGCGGTCAGCCGCGGGTTTCACCTGCGGCGGCTCGGATCGGTTGGGAAACGACAGCTTAGGGTCTGTGACACAAAACACAGAAGGTTATGTCAGCGGGCTGATCCAGGTGGAGGTTTTCCCCTGATCTCCACTCCTGTGAATCCTGTGTGACAGGCGACAAAACGAGGACGTCTTTTTCATCTGCTGGCCTCGTTGGATTTATCCGAACGCACCAGTGAACAAACGTCGCCCCCGGGGACTCTTTCGACCTTAAATTCAGGTCGTTCTACTCAGGAAGTGACATCGGACAACTTGGAAAAAGTGTGCTTCCCCCTCCCTCCTCCGTCCCCCTCCGTCCCCCTCCGTCCCACCGGAGGAGGTTTATGACGGCATTGCATCTGCAAGCCTCGTACCATCTGTGCGCACGAATGTGAGAGCGTCGACCCTTCATCCGGCCACCTGGGACGCTCATTTAACTTTGAGATGTGTGCTAATTAGGAGAAGACAACCTCGTCCTTTAGTTCAACGACGACCTGGACGCAGCCGTGATGGAAAGACACACAAACACACACACACACACACACACACGTCCGTTTCCTTCAGAGCTGAAAGCCTCTGTGGTGTTTAACGGGAGGCGTTTCTTTACTCCTGTGTGACTGGAGACGAAGCCACAGGTTGTGGAAGCACGAGAGACAAAGAGACACAGCGTTCATTGGGAAAATGTTTTTTTGCATATCGTCTAGAGCAGCTGTTGGAGCTCAAATGAAACGAAGACACTAATTTACATCTAAGCCCCTTGAAACGTGCCATGTGCTCACCAATCCAGGGTGTCTGGCTATTGTTTTTTTCGTCCCCTTTTCAAAACTTTCCCTCCCATTAAAGGCATCGTGACTTCCAATTCACTGCAAAGAAGCAGCGGTGGAACCCGTCCAGGAGGACAGAGCAGAGTGGACGGATGGGAGAGCGTCCCGGGTCCAAATGACACGGTGGTTCGAAACGCATCTTTAAGGCAACATGTCGTGTGTGTACACCGACGCTGGAAGGATCTGTGATGGCAATGACACGAGGAGGACGGAGACGAGAGGTTCAGCTGGTGGAGGCTTTGAGCTGTAAGAGCTGCATCCATGAACACGGCCGTCCGACAGAGAGACCGCGTGACGTTAGTGAGGCTGTTTGTGAAGTTGCCGGGCCGACGTGATGTAGAAACGCCACGGGGCCCCCCGGGGGACGGGGGGGAGGGGGGCGGCGGTCCGGGTATGTGTGTTTAGTGCGAGTGTGCCTTGTTCTCAGGCCTAGCCTGGATGAGTGAATCTGTGGTTCTGCATGCATGGATGGGCCTCCCCCCCCATCCGACCCCACCACGACTCCTCTCACTCTGCCTCCCTCCCTCCTCCCTTCCTCCCCTCCATCACTCCATCTTACCCTCTTCCTCCAAATGGACGCCATGGATGCTTGGGAGGGAATTGCGCTGTGCGAGGGAGGAAGGAGCCCGGGCGCATTGGCCTGTGAGTGAGTGGACATGTGGCAGCAGAAAGTGTATGTGAACTTGTGCGTGTTTGTGTGTTTGTGTGTTCTTCCTTGGAGATGCTTTACCCTCCGCCCTACTACACAGTCCTTCTAGATGAGAATCTCCGTTGGCTTCTTCCCTGGAACCCTATTACCGCCTAATCAGCTCGGTTTGTGTGTGTGTGTGTGTGTGCGTGCTTGACTAGTAGTCAGTCAGTAACTTTGTTGGCATACATGTATGCAGTGGTAAGACTGTGTGTGTGTGTGTGTGTGTTCCAGTAGAGAGAAATCATATTAAATGATCTACAAACCAATTACATGGTTTGATTTAGCAGCGTTGACGCCACTCAGTGACACACACACACACACACACACACACACACACACACACACAACGCCTGAAGCCACTCTCACTGTGTGCGTATACAGGAACATATTACAGCGAGGGGTCGGCGCCGTTTGGGCATTAGAGAGAAAATTGGTGGGGAAGGAAGTGAATCGCTGAGTTCAGCAGTCGTCTTCGGGTGGGAGGAGAGGAGCTGCCGCATAGATCGCACACTGCACCTCTTCCCAAAGGGGGGGGGGTGGGGGGGGGGATGATGTCATCCTCGCCGCCTACTGTCGCCTAAATATCTCTGGAATGTTTGAAATGGACAGCTGTCGGACGAGCGCGGCGGAGGTTGCGGCGTGACGACTGGACGGTCGATCTCTGTCGCACTATCGCCATGGTTGAAAAGACGCACTTCCGTGTCCCCCCCCCCCCTCGTGTCCGACCTTTGAGCGACCTCTCGGGGGGGGGGCAGACTTACTCTTTGATGTGCTTCCTGCAGGGCACCGAGTTCCTCATGCAGGTGCCCGTGAGCCTCTCCACGTCCTCCACGATGACAAAGGGCTTCTCCTCCAGCGTGACGATGGACAGGTGGTTGTCGTCCATCTCGGCGTCGCCGTCGGAGTTGAAGCGCGGCCACACCGGGTACTTCAGGGTCAGGCTGCGGTTGTCCAGTTTTCCCATCTGGTGGGAGGGAGGGACGGGGGCGAGAGAGGTGAGGGCAAATGAGTCAAACTGGAATGGATGGTTGAATCACTTGGGAACTATCGCGTTGGGGATCTGCGCAGGCTGGACTCGGTGCCTCGAGCTGCTCGGCGGGTGCGAGTCGCCCTCCGGTCAGATGGTTGAAAGCAGACAGGGAGTGGAGGTGGAACCCGTCGGTGACCAGAGGAATGCAGTGTTTTACCTTTCTTTACCTGGTAGTTTCCTAACCGCTGGGATCTGTTGGCCAATTACTCAAAGCAGACAGGAAGTGGAGAGGATCACAAACGAAGACACACGTTAACATTTCCTTTTAATGCCACACACACGCCGCTTTGGGTTTGGCACAAAAACAGACCATAATACATGAGACTCAGTTAACAAACCAAAATGAACGATGTACGAATGCAAACGGGTATGAGAGAGGGAGGGTGTGGGGGGGGGGGGGGGGGAGAGTGGGGGTTTGAAAGCATTGTGTCAATAATTCACAACCTTTTTAGAACAGTGATGTCACACCTCCACCTGTGTGTGTGTGTGTGTGTGTGTGTGTGTGTGTGTGTGTTTCTGTAAGGTCTCCATGCATGTTTATATTTGACAGGGGAAGCTGGGGGGAGGCGAGGGGGAGGCGAGGGGGAGGCGAGGGGGAGGCAGGCTCTGCACAGCTCTCAATAATGAATGTTCCAGGGATGGAAAAACCTCAATTTCACTCTTTACCTTGGTTACAAAAGTCCTTCTTTCTTCGGCGCCGCAGAGGACTTTATACCCGGCGCTCATTTAGGCGCACAACAACGTAAATGCACGTGTGTGTGTGTGTGTTTGTGTGTGTGTGTTTGTGGGCGAAATACAATTAAAGTAAAAAAAAAACAGTCACAGTCACACAAGTAATGTAATAACGTAGCAACACTAATCGGACACCCCTTTGACCCCTGCAGTCACATCGCACACACACACACACACACACACACACACACACACACACACACACACACACACACCGGGCGAGCGGGGAGGAAGAAATGAAATTAGCATTTTAATTGTTTTGCTGGAGTGGTTCTTGCCCTCTGACTGGATTACAGTCTCTCCTCCGCTCCGAGTCGGTACCGCTGTCGACAGCTCACTCTGCTGTCAGCTACATCTGACGTGTGTGTGTGTCTGTGTGTGCGTGTGGGGGGGGGGGGGCAGTATGATGAGGTGGCATGTGTGCGTTGTCTTGTGCGTCACCTTTAGTCTCCCAGAAAGGGCCACATTTGTGTATCCGTCTCACACCAGCTGTGAGGGCCTCTACGCCACGCACGCACACCTGTGTGTGTCTGTGTGTGTCTGTGTGTGTGTGTGTGTGTGTGAAAGGGGTGGGGAGGTGTAGTGGGAGGTAAAAGTGAGGGGGGATGTGTGCATAATCAGTGAGCTCCATTTTCCTCTGTTAGTATTAAAGGCAAAGTGCACATTCCATGCTGGCCCTAAAACATGTTTCCCACTAGTGGCGTCTTTGGGAATAACGTCCTGTCTCAACTCAAGTGTGATCGAGTGTCAATCACTGACGGAGGCGTATGAGGACGGGGCCTAATTCGGTCGAATGGATCAATGAACTCGACGGAGGGAGAGAAAAAGTTCTCATCTGAAGACGGTTGAAAGAAGAGGGGCAGGAAAAGGAGGGGAGGGAGAAGCTGACTTCAGCAGCTCCTCTGATGTCCTGTCCTCCTGCTCTCCTCCTCCCACTCCTTCTGCGTCTCTCCGTCTCTCTAATTAAAGAAAGAGGGGTTATAAATTAATGCCCAGAGAGGATAGAGGATTCTCTTTATCGACCGGCCAAGCAGCAGAGTGCTGAATCTCCCCCGCATGAAATAGCAGATATTACACACACACACACACACTCACACACTGCATAGAAAGGAGAGTGTGTGTGTGCGAGGCCAGTGGGAGGCGGTGATGATGGGGCCGGTGGGATTACTGCATCAGGACGTCCCGTGGAGTGACGATCCTATCGCGCCATCACCTTCACCCGGAGGCGACGCCCCCCCCCCCCCGGCTTCGTTTGGGGTTTTCTTCCCGGAGATTCCTCGTTTTATTCGTACTCGTCTCCTCGAACGCACACTGAGCACCTTCTGCGCGCCAGTCGATGCCAGTCGCCGGGGCAAGTTGCATTCTGGGAGAGCGAGTTCCTTCTAGGCTGCAGAAACCCATTCAGTCATAAAACAGTGTTTGTCACTCCCGTCAGACCAAATTATGTCAAGAAAATGGATTCTGCTCTCCCCCTCCTACGCGTCCTCTTTTTTTATATATAAGTACCACGTATATATTTGTATTTGAGTGTGATTGTGAGAGAGGGAGAGAAAACACATCCATGGATTAAGACATCTTTCCTAAAGTGAAACGCTTTTATGAAGAATAGTGACGCCTGGATCAAAAATGGAAGGTGTGTGTGTGTGTGTGTGTGTGTGCGTGTGTGTGTGCGTGCGTGCATGAGGATGCACTTTTAATTCCTTGCTGTGTATCTGCCCTCCGTGTTGTGATTCTCTGCTCCCTGCTGTCTGTAATCATTATTTCCCCCCTGCACGTCATCGTAGGTGCACTTCTCCACTGCGCTGCAGCTCTGCGTGAGGAAGCTCCTCATGCAACCTGCAGCATCTCTATACTCATGGATGATTCCACGATGTTATACTATACTATAAAAGCCCCCCATGAAGTTTGAATCTACATCCCCCCCCTTCCATCTTCTAAGAACAGGAAGTCTTCCTGTGCTCATTGAAATCCGTGTTGGACGGTTGAATATTTGACGTTTGGATTCGGATCGTGTTGAACTCTTTGGTGTGTTTTATTTGGGACGTGAGTCTAAATTGTCTTGTGAGAAAATGCCTGCACAACTACCGGATGGATTGGAATGAAATTTGGCACAAACGTACATTAATGTCTTTTCAACAAGTCTCACAGCAAAGTGCATGAAGTTGAATTCATTGATTCAACCAGGACGCAGCATCCTTACAACATATTAGAGTGTTGCAGCATCTTCGTGCCATGTGAGTATTCTCTCTCTCTCTCTCTTCCTCATGTTCATTTGCTATCTCGGCCCATCTGTCTCCATCGCTCGTTTGTTTCACTCTCTCTCCACATTCCTCTCCTTTCCCCGTCTCCTCTTTCTGCGCCTCGAGGGGACACATTTTATATTTTTAGTGCATATCCATATTTTAGTGCTGTTACAGAATTTTTATCTCTTGATCATCACAGAAGTCTCTCCCCCTCCCTCCCTCCCCCCCTCTCTCTCTCTCTCTCGCTCTGTGTGTGTGTGTGCAGCTGATTCCTGGCGCATGGGTGGGACGGCCACACCGGAGGGAGGGAGGATGGAGAGAGAGAGAGAGAGAGAGAGCAGCTCCCAATTATGTTTCCACTCTGTGTCTCTCTCTCTTCCTGCACCGCTGTCGAGTGGCACTGATCAATTTCACAGGCGCTCTGTTTACAACAACACACTCCACCTCCCCTCAAGCGCACCAACAAAGGCTCTTCTCTGCGCGTGTGTGTGTGTGTGCGTGCGTGTGTGTGTGTGTGTGTGTGTGTGTGTGTCAGCATGAAGTATGAAAGATGTGCGGAGAGGAATACTGTAACTTGCACACACACACACACACACACAGATGTGGACTGAACAAAGACCAGAAAGGTCGGCAGTCTCTCTGAAACAGTTTCTGTCAATAACCAGAGTTAAAGAATAAACACACACACACACACACACAGACGCACACACACACACACGGAGGAGCAGTGACCCGCAGACACCCCAATAACGGAGCCCTCAGACTTTGATTAGCTGTGATTTGAAGTGCTGTCCGAGACCACAGCAGCAATCACAGCTAAAGACGCAGCGAGAGCACAGATTATCTGCTCGGGGGGGGAGGGAGGGGAGGAGGAGAGGGGGAGGAGTGAGAGAAGGGGTGAAGGAGACAACGCAGGTGGGATGGAAGGATGTACACGAGCACACAGCTTTTCTCCTTCCACAAACCTTTCTCCTCATCCCCCCCCCCCCCCCCTTAAAGTCCGTTACGCGTTGTGCACGTTGTGCGTCCTGCGTTAAGGAGAGCGCTGCTGGACCAGATCACCGACCAGCGCTTTGTCACTGCACTGCTTAGTGTGCAGTGTCCGAGGTGGAGGAGGTAACGTGTCAGTCAGAACAACAGTAGAGATCAAACACACACTAAGGGGCTATTGGCCCATACGATGCAATATATAAGGAACTAATTATTATACCAACAAAACTCAAACCGTCAAATTCTTTTTTTTAAAAAACTAAAACAACAGATAAGAATATATAAAAGGAAGAATATGAGAAGAATTTAAGTTTGATGATAAAATGATGAGGCATCGCAAGAATAAAATTATGATTAGCAGCTTCAAAATCATCAAAGAGCAGAATGTAAACAGGGTACAGCAGAACAATATATATATATATATATATATATATATATATATATATATATATATATACATATATATATAAAAATATTATATAATATACGTAATTAAATAATGATTATAGGGGTTTGTCTGTATTAAAATAGAATATAATCCCCATAATTTCAACAGCTAGTCAGCCAGGAATAGATGGACACACACACACTCACACAAACACACACACACACACACACACACACACAGGTCCTACCTTCTCCCACTCCCTTTCCTTGTTGAGAACTATGACCACCAGCTTCGGGAACTCCTGGTAGCCGTCGTCTGTGAACGACAGGTCTCTGCCGTCCCATGTGACGTTCATCATGTACCTGAGATACAAAGGGGGGGGGGGGGGGGGGGGGGGTCATAGCATGAGGAAAGGGAGAAATGAACAGTCAATTCTCCAGTACTACAAACCCAATAATATGCACACAGGCTCTTTTGTATTGAGAGTTAACGCGCGATGCTGAGGAGTAAAAACGCTTCTAAAAGAGAATAGAAGTAATTGCAGCAAGTTAAAAGAAGAGAAAGCGACAATGGACAGTACGTAGAGCCACAGTGTCTCCGTGCACACACACACACACACACACACACACTGTAATGAGTGACCCATATGGCAGGTCACATTAGCTAAGATGGAAGGCAGCGGGAAGATATTCTTGGTTCCACATTAATCACGGCCGCCCTTCCCCACTCTGTCTCCCTCACTCCTTCTGTCAGCGGCCATGTGCACGGGGGGGGGGGGGGGGGGCTACGTTCTCCCTTCTTGCTCCCTTCCACCCCAAACCACCTGCAGGTGAGGCGTGTGTCCTGCCGTGTGTTAGTGGGGGCGCCGATTTAAAGCATTAACGTACAATAGACAATTACTTTGGTGAAAATAATGATCTTAATATAAATAATCCCACTGTGAATATCTGCTCCTCAGATCCGTCACACAGAGAATGCGTTTTTGCCAACAACCCTTTAAGTTACTGCTGGAGCCAGCGATGGGGGGATTGGGTGGGTGTTGTGGTTAAGGTAATCTGATTGGCCCGCAGGCCACCAGGTGAGTGGTATTAAGCCATTTGATTGGCTGCGAGGTGCAGCGCCGAAGCCAATTACGTGCGACTAAAGCAGAGGAAGACGTGCTGGAATCAATACCAGCGGCCAGCCGACTCCTTCAGACAACAGCCTGTAGACGCACAACCACACACACACACACACACACACACTGGGACTGTTTTTTGCTCCTTTTTCCGTCTGTATAATGAACCGTTCGCTATCCGTTGTTGCTCATTTGGATCATTTATTTTGGCGCAAACCAGCAAATAAAAAAGTTTTTTTCCCGTATTTTATCTCTTGTTTCTCTGAGGCAACAATCCGTAAACATGAGCCGAGTTTTCATTTAGAATCACGCGACGGTGGATCAGTACAGGAGGGATTTACCGGTGTGGAGTCGCCGTCCAGACGAGCTGATTCATCGTCCCAATGACGACAACCTTTCTTATAATAATTCACTTAATTTCATAAAAATAAAACAGCAACAAAACAGCAGCTGAGATTCAATGGAACTCTCTGCTGTTTCAAACCAGCTAAAGGAAAATTGTTTTTATTAATTTTCCCGCGTTGAATTTATGTCTCAGTAGCTGTTGATGTGAGAAGTAAATCATCCTTTATTACAACACAAATACCAGGATGCAGAAAGGCTGTGTGTGTGTGTGTGTGTGTGTGTGTGTGTGTGTGTGTTTGGGCCGACGCCCATCAACCAGGTGGACCTGATGCGGCGTTGCTAGGATACGGACACGGGCTGGCGTGCAATGTGACCCTAAATGAACATCCTCACACACAGAGAACCACAGACAATTACATTGCCCACCTCAACAAATTGCCCCCCCCCCCCCCTTTCCCCCCTACCTTCCTCCCACCCCCCCTTAGCACTGAGATCATCCAATCCCTCTCACTTACCAGCCTCCATTATATGACAGAAAAGTGAGTATGAAGATGAGGGAGAAGGGGGGAGAGGAAGGGAGTGAGGGTGAGAACATCCCCTGCCATCGTTTCCTCCCTTCTTCTGTTCGTTCTTCAACTCTAAATGTTTGGTCCCATCGGAGCTGTTTATGATGGTAAAAAGAACAAACAATGAGGGTGTTTGTCTGCACTAGTGTGTGTGTGTGTGGTGTCCACGAGTAAAACACGGATAACGTCGTTACCTCCCGCATGTCGTGGTCCGAAATGCTGTTTACTTCCACCCATTTGGTCCCATTTGGTAAATTGTCATATTACAAATTCTATTGCAATTCTGCTCAGAAACCTGTGGTTTCTGGAGAGGCTTTGCTGCAGGAGATTCTCCTCACAGTGTGTGTGTGTGTGTGTGTGTGTGTGTGTGTGTGTGTGTGTGTGTGTGTGTTAAAGATAGAGACATGTGTCCTTTGTAAAGACAAGGACCAGTCAAAACACTGTCAGCACAAATGATCGACGCACACAAACACACACACTGTGATAAAGAGCACTAAAAGAAGAAAAAGCTGCTGATTTAGGTCTTTTGAGAAGATCCTGTGATGGGCAGTCACCTGATGACTGTACCCCCCCCCCCCCTTCCCCCGTGCTTTTGTCGCACAAAGTGTGCGTCGGTTTGTAGATTCTTCGCGCTGCGTTTGACCATCGTGGTTCTCCAACACGCCAATCGCCTCCCTGAGCTCCTCACCTGCGAGGAACGAGGAGCGCACACTTCTTCTTCTTCTGCGAGGGGGGTTCACGCCCCCCCCTGCACGCGCGCCTCCTCGCTCTCTGTGCGGTCAAACCGAAGGCCACTCGGCGGCTCATTTCTCTCTGACATGTCACACGCCAGCTGTCAATCACGTGCTCCACCCGGGAGATGAGCACGATGCAGACATCTGCTGCCAGACAGCTTCTCCAGATGGAGGCTCATTTGCAAAGTGGGTTCTTTTCTTTATTTTGTCAAACTTAAAGCCCCCTTATTACTTGTTCTAATTGGGAAGGCGGCGTGTTTTTTTTTATCTGACTATAAAAACTATAATAAAGTTCCGCATAGCGACTCTCACGTCTCCCTCAACGACTGCAGGTAAATTTCCAAACATTTTCTGGGTAAACTGACCCCCTCTTGGGAAAATACCTCTTGAATGATAATGTTTAGCTCTGTCACAGACTATCACCTGGGATCTGTCACAGACTATCACCTGCGATCTGTCACAGACTATCACCTGCGATCTGTCACAGACTATCACCTGCGATCCGTCACAGACTATCACCTGCGATCTGTCAAAAACTATCACCTGCGATTCGTCACAGACTATCACCTGCGATCCGTCACAGACTATCACCTGCGATCCGTCACAGACTATCACCTGCGATTCGTCACATACTATCACCTGCGATCTGTCACAGACTATCACCTGCAATCTGTCACAGGCTATCACCTGCGATCTGTCACAGACTATCACCTGCGATCTGTCACAGACTATCACCTGCAATCTGTCACAGACTATCACCTGCAATCTGTCACAGACTATCACCTGCGATCTGTCACAGACTATCACCTGCGATCTGTCACAGACTATCACCTGCGATTCGTCACAGACTATCACCTGCGATCTGTCACAGACTATCACCTGCGATTTGTCACAGACTATCACCTGCGATTCGTCACAGACTATCACCTGCGATCTGTCACAGACTATCACCTGCGATCTGTCACAGACTATCACCTGCGATCCGTCACAGACTATCACCTGCGATCTGTCACAGACTATCACCTGCGATCTGTCACAGACTATCACCTGCGATCTGTCACAGACTATCACCTGCGATCCGTCACAGACTATCACCTGCGATCTGTCACAGACTATCACCTGCGATCTGTCACAGACTATCACCTGCGATCTGTCACAGACTATCACCTGCAGGGCGGCGCCGCGTCTGTGAAATGATTTCTAGATATTTGTACGTACTTCTTCATTTGAAACGGTGAAAATTTGGAACGTTTTGTTCAATATCCTGACGCTACTTTCCAGACAAACTGAAGCATCTGCGTTGCCCCATTCCAGTGTGTTGTGCGTTGTGCGTTTAGCCGCCCCGGGCCTCAGTATGTGTGCGCAGCGCGTACGTGTGTACATGTGTGTTTCCTGAGCTCTGACCCTCATATATCAAACCTGCAGACTGAAATTACCTGTCAGAACTCTACCCCCACCACAGAAACACACACACACGCACAACCGCAGTCAGACGCACACTGATAAATAAGTGCTAAAGTCTTTTGAGGCACAATGTTCACTACAGCGAGGTGAGCGGTGCGCGATAAATCTGCCACGACAGAACCTTCTCTTAGGGTCGGATATTTCTCCTGTTTCTGACACGCGCACACACACACACACACACACACACACACATGCACACACACAGACACACACATGCAGGCACGCACGCACACAGACACGTACACACAGCACATTTTAAACAAAGCCCGGGTTCTCACTCGGTTTGATTGCTGCTCTTAGTCGGTAATTTGTCCCCAGTTTTTATTATTATTTTATTTTCTCTTCACTCTGTAAAACATATTCATCTTGTTTGTGTGTCACAGTGGATTTATTCTTCATCATCACTGAGGCAAAACTCAGCAGAACTACGACGTTTTTTGAGATTTCAGCAGCGTTTATTTCGCTCCTCTTCAAGGTTTTGTTTTATTGTGACACGTTTTGGCTCCTTTGATGACGGAGGAAACAATAACTATAAATCCTACCAAGCGGTTTAAACTAGACCCCAGCTGAATGCTTATAAGATACTATTAACATCAGAAGGACTAATGACTACGACCCAGTGCGGATACTCGCTGCTGTACGTTTCTGCATTCAGCCCGCGTGTGTGTGTGTGTGTGTGTGTGTGTGTGTGCGTGTGTGCACGCCGGTCACGGCCTCCTACATCCCCCCCCCCCCCCCCCCCCAACAGCCCCCCACGGTGTAACAACCCACACTGGCCCATCGCCCCGACCTGGCCTGGACCAATCGTGTTCCTCGTGCCCTGGCCCTGAAGCCCCATTGGCTGAGCTCTCTCACCCACACCGGAGCCATCTGTGGGCCCCCATCACCTGGGTGACAACCTGAGGCAGCAGAGCATGCTGGGAACAAAGTCTGCCTGCACTGGATGTTGCACGATCCTCTTTAGTCTACAGGAGGAGGGCGGTGTGTTAGTGCTCGGTGGGGGGTCAAAGTCGGGAATTTAAAGGTGGGATCAGTCGAACCTGTCGGCCCCCTTTGCACTAAAGGACAATATTCTCATATTTGTTGTTCTAGCCGTATTTTTTCTACTTTTTAATGGTGAAAAATAAGTGGTGTATAGAAACTGAATGCTGATGATGTACAGTGTTCTCCGAAACGATGAATATTAAATATCAAAACACATCCTCACGCTGCGTGGAGCTAATCTGGTGCTTCTTCTCAATCATTTTGTCATTAAAGCATCTCGTCGTTGCACAGCTGCACAGGCAGCGTTTCTGTTTGGGGAAATACATTTTGGAATTCAATATTGACATTTAGCACGATTACTAATGCCACACTGGTTTTTCTTCTCTTTTTTTTAAACAACAATAACATTGTGATGTGAACACGAGTTGGAGCGTCTCTCTCCCTTTTCTGCCAGATGGAAAAGCCAGACAGAGCTGGCAAGACCTGCAGCATCTCCCCCTGGCTGCTTCGGCGAGCGCACCGCGAGAGAGGGGGAGAGGGGGGGGGAGGCAGAAGGGGAGAGAGAGAGGGAGAGGAAGGACTCACTGAGAAGAGCAACAGAAGGGCTCATCAAGGAGCTCTTCAATTTTGGAGAGCACTCATTTGTAGCGGCTTCCCGCTGTATCCCTGCTCTCCGCTTCTTCCCTTCCCTCCTTCCCCGCGGCTTGAATCACAAACATTCACCTCGTTCGTCCCCCTCCCCCATATCTCTCTCTCTCTCTCTCTCTCTCCCTTTGACTCCCACGCTTTCCCCGAGCGCGAACTCTCAGGTCCGTGTGGTTTTTATGGCGAGTAATTGCGTCTTCCTTTCCGATCTCTTTCCCTGAAATAGCCTCGTTGTGTGCGTCTGATCACGCGGCAGGAAGGCGCTCTCTTCACGTCATTTCAACACACGACGTCTCGTGACTGTCCACGCAGCTCGCAGCTCGCCACAGACATTAAACTGCACTGGACTCACTTATGCAGCGCGCTGGGGGGCAGCTTGGACGTCTTCTCCAGCTGCCCGTAACACGACGTCCTGGCCTCGGGGATGTCGCCGTACTCCTCCAGCATGGCCGCCGCCGCCGACGTGATGATCCCCAGGCCGTCGCGGACCCGCGC